>NC_064616.1:75311700-75613800 GCF_023898315.1 Schistocerca nitens | reverse complement strand
GGGAGGCTGAGGCAGCAGCAGCAGCGACCACTGGGAACCAGAGACCTGGCAGCTGAGGCTGCATCAGCAGAAGTACAAACGATTGGGATGTGGTGTATGGGAGGGCGAGGCAGTAGCAGCAGCAGCAGCAGCAGCAGCAGCTAGCACTGGGAGCCAGAGAACTGGATGGCTGAGGCAGCAGCAGGAGAAGCACCGACAACTGGGATGCAGTGACCGGGAGTCCGAGGCAACAGCAGCAGCGAGCATTGGGAACCGGAGGCCTGGCGGCTTTGGCAGCAGACGCACTGACGACTGGGATGCGGTTACCGGGAGGCCGAGACAGCAGCAGCAGCATCAGCAACAACGAGCACTGGGCACCGGAGACCTGGCGGCTGAGGCAGAAGCAGCAGAAGCACCGACGACTTGGATGCGGTGACCGGGAACCGGAGGCAGCAGCATCAGCAAGCAGTGGGAACCGGAAACCTGCCGGCTAAGGGACCAGTAGCAGAGGCACGGGTGACTGGGATGCGGAGAAAGGGAATCCGAGCCGACTGGGAGGCGGTGATCGGGAGGCCGAGGCAGCAGCAGCAGCAGCAGTGAGCACTGGGAGGCGGAGACCAGGTTACAGAGGCAGCAGCAGCAGAAGCACCAACGACTGAGATGCAGCAAGCGGGAGGCTGAGGCAGCAGCAGCAGCAGCAGCAGCGAGCACTGGGAGGCGGGGACCAGGCGACGGAGGCAGCAGCAACAGCAGCGAGCACCTGGTGGCGGCGACCAAGCGGCGGAGGCAGCAGCAGCAGCAGCAGCGAGCCCCGGGAGGCGGAGACCAGGTGCCTGAGGCAGCAGCAGCAGAAGCACCGATGACTGGGATACGGTGCCCAGGAGGCCGAGGCAGCGGCAGCAGCGAGCACTGGGAACCGGATACCTGGCGGCTGAGGCAGCAGCAGCAGAAGCCCCGACGACTGGGATGCGGCGAAGGGAGGCCGAGGCAGCAGCAACAGCAGCAGCGCGCCCTGGGAGGCAGAAATCAGGTGGTTGAGGCAGCAGCAGCAGAAGCACCGACGACTGGGATGCGGTGACCGGGAGGCCGAGGCAGCAGCAGCAGCGAGCCCTGGGACGCGGAGATCAGGTGGAAGAGGCAGCAGCAGCAGCAGAAGCGAGCCCTGGGCAGCGGAGACCAGGTGGCTGAGACAGCAGCAGCAGAAGCACCGACGAGTTGGATGTAGTGACCGGAAGGCCGAGGCAACAGCAGCAACGAGCACTGGATACCGGAGACCTAGCAGCTGAGGCAGCAGCAGCAGAAGCACCGACGAGTGGGATGCGGCAACCAGGAGGCAGAGGCAGCAAAAGCAGTGAGCCGTGGGAGGCGGAGACCAGGTGGCAGTGGCAGCAGCAGCAGAAGCACCGACGACTGGGATGCGGCGACCAGGATTCCGATGCAGCAGCAGCAGCAGCAGCAGCAACGAGCCCGGAGAGGTAGAGACCAGGTGGCAGACGCAGCAGCATCAGAAGCACCGGCGACTGGGATGCAGCGACCGGGAGGCCGAGTCAGTAGCAGCAGCTGGCACTGGGAATGGGAGACCTGGCGGCTGAGGCTGCAGCATCAGAAGCACCGACGACTGGGATGTGGCGATTGGGAGGCCGAGGCAGCAGCAGCAGCACCAGCAGTGAGCACTGGAACCGGAGACGTGGCGGCTGAGACAGCAGCAGCAGAAGCACCAACGACTGGGATGCGGTGACCGGGAGGCCGAGGCAGCAGCATCGGCGAGCAGTGGGAACCGGAGACGTGGCAGATGAGGCAGCAGAAGCAGAAGCAGAAGCACCGACGACTGGGATGTGGCGACCAAGATGCCGAGGCAACAGCAGCAGCAGCAGCGAGCCCCGGGAGGCGGAGACCAGGTGCCTGCGGCAGCAGCAGCAGAAGCACCGATGACTGGGATACGGTGCCCAGGAGGCCAAGGCCGCATCTAGCACTGGGAACCGGAGACCTGGCGGCTGAGGCAGCAGCAGCAGAAGCACCAACGACTAGGATGCAGTGACCGGGAAGCCGAGAGAGCACCAGCAGCGAGCAGTGGGAACTGGAGACCTTGCGGCTGAGGCAGCAGCAGCAGAAGCACCTATGAACTGGGATGCGGTGACTGGGAGGCTGAGGCAGCAGCAGCAGCGACCACTGGGAACCAGAGACCTGGCAGCTGAGGCTGCAGCAGCAGAAGTACAAACGATTGGGGTGTGGTGTATGGGAGGGCGAGGCAGTATCAGCAGCAGCAGCAGCAGCTAGCACTGGGAGCCAGAGAACTGGACGGATGAGGCAGCAGCAGGAGAAGCACCGACAACTGGGATGCAGTGACCGGGAGTCCGAGGCAACAGCAGCAGCGAGCATTGGGAACCGGAGGCCTGGCGGCTGAGGCAGCAGAAGCACTGACGACTGGGATGCGGTTACCGGGAGGCCGAGACAGCAGCAGCAGCAACAGCAACAACGAGCACTGGGCACCGGAGACCTGGCGGCTAAGGGAGCAGTAGCAGAGGCACGGGTGACTGGGATGCGGAGAAAGGGAATCCGAGCCGACTGGGAGGCGGTGATCGGGAGACCGAGGCAGCAGCAGCAGCAGCAGTGAGCCCTGGGAGGCGGAGACCAGGTTACAGAGGCAGCAGCAGCAGAAGCACCGACGACTGGGCGTGCGGCGACTGGGAGGCCAAAGGCAGCAGCAGCACCAGCAACGAGCCCTGGGAGGCCGAGACCAGGTGGTAGAGGCAGAAGCACCGACGACTGGGATGCGGCGACCAGGAGGCCAAGGCAGCAGCAGCAGCTAGCACTGGGAATGGGAGACCTGGCAGCTGAGACAGCAGGAGCAGAAGCACTGACAACTGGGATGCGTCGACCGGGTAGCCGAGGCAGTAGCAGCAGCGAGCACCGGATGGGGGCGACCAGGAGTCGGAGGTAGCAGCAGCAGCGAGCAGTGGGAACTGGAAACGTGGCGGCTGAGGCATCAGCAGCAGAAGCACCGACGCCTGGGATGTGGTGACCGGGACGCCGAAGCAGCAGCAGCTCTCGGTAGTGGGTACCGTAGACCTGGCAGCTAAGGCAGCAGCAGCAGTAGCACTGACGGCTGGGATGCGGTGACTGGAGGCGAGGCAGCAGGAACAGTGAGCTGTGGGAACTGGAGACCTGACGGCAGACGCCGCAGCAGCAGAAGCACCGATGACTGAGATGCGCTGACCGGGAGGCCGAGGCAGCAGCAGCAGCAAGCACTGGGAAACGGAGACCTGGCGGCTGAGGCTTCAGCAGCAGAAGCACCGACGACAGGGATGCGGTGACCGGGAGGCCGAGGCAGATGCAACAGCGAGAAGTGGGAACTGGAGACCTGGCGGCTGAGGCAGCAGCAGCAGATGAACCGACGACTGGGAGGTGGCGACTGGGAATCCGAGGCAGCAGCAGCAGCAGCGAGCACTGGATGGCGGCGACCAGTAGGCGGAGGCAGCAGCAGCAGGGAGCAATAGGAACCAGAGACCTGCGACTGAGGCAGCGGCAGCATAGGCACTGACGACTGGGATGCGATGACTGGGAGGCCGAGGCAGCAGCAGCGGTGAACAGTGGGAACCGGAGACCTGGCAGCTGAGGCAGCAGAATCAGAAGCAGAAGCACCGTCGACTGGGATTCGGTGACCGCAAGGCAGAGGCAGCAGCAGCAGCGATCACTGGGAACCGGAGACCTGACAGCTGAGGTAGTTGCAGCAGAAGAACTGTCGTCTGGGATGCGGTGACCGGGAGGCGAGGCTGCAGCAGCAGCGTGCAGTGGGAACGTGAGACCTGGTGGCTGAGGCAGCGGTTGGAGAAGCACCGATGACTGGGATGTGGTGACCGGGAGGCCTAGGCAATAGCAGCAGCTATACCTGGCGGCTGATGCAGCTACAGCAGATGCACCAGCGACTGGGATGTGGTGCCCGGGAGTCCGAGGCAGCAGCAGCAGCGAGCCCTTGGCCGCGGAGGCCAGGTGGCAGTGGCAGCAGCAGCAAAAGCACCGACGACTGAGAAGCGGTGACCGGGATGCCGAGGCAGCAGCAGCAGCGAGCCCTGGGACGCAGAGACCAGATGGCAGAGGCAGCAGCAGAAGAAGCACCGACGACTGGGATGCGGCGACCAAGATGCCGAGGCAACAGCAGCAGCAGCAGCGAGCCCCGGGAGGCGGAGACCAGGTGCCTGAGGCAGCAGCAGCAGAAGCACCGATGACTGGGATACGGTGCCCAGGAGGCCAAGGCAGCAGCTAGCACTGGGAACCGGAGACCTGGCGGCTGAGGCAGCAGCAGCAGAAGCACCAACGACTCGGATGCAGTGACCGGGAAGCCGAGACAGCACCAGCAGCGAGCAGTGGGAACTGGAGACTTGGCGGCTGAAGCAGCAGCAGCAGATGCACTGGCGACTGGGATGTGGTGACCAGGAGGCCGAGGCAGCAGCAGCAGCGAGGCCTGGGACGCGGAGACTAGGTGGCAGAGGCAGCAGCAGCAGAAGTAGCGACGACTGAGATGCGGTGACCGGAAGGCCGAGGCAGCAGCAGCAGCGAGCCCTGGGACGCAGAGACCAGATGGCAGAGGCAGCAGCAGAAGAAGCACCGACGACTGGGATGCACCGGAGACCAGGTGCCTGAGGCAGCAGCAGTAGATGCACCGATGACTGGGATACGGTGCCCAGGAGGCCAAGGCAGCAGCTAGCACTGGGAACCGGAGACCTGACAGCTGAGACAGCAGCAGCAGAAGCACCGACGATTGAAATGTGGCGACTGGGAGGACGAGGCAGCAGCAGCAGCAGCGAGCCGTGGATGGCGGAGACCAGGTGGCAGAGGCAGCAGCAGTAGAAGCACCTATGAACTGGGATGCGGTGACTGGGAGGCTGAGGCAGCAGCAGCAGCGACCACTGGGAACCAGAGACCTGGACGGCTGAGGCAGCAGCAGCAGAAGCACCGACGACTGGGATGCGGCGACCGGGATGCCGAGGCAGCAGCAGCAGCAGCAGCAGCAGCAGCGAGCACCTGATGGCGGCGACCAGTAGGCGGAGGCAGCTGCAGCAGCGAGCAGTGGGAACCGGAGACCTTGCGGCTGAGGCAGCGGCAGCAGAAGCACCTATGAACTGGGATGCGGTGACTGGGAGGCTGAGGCAGCAGCAGCAGCGACCACTGGGAACCAGAGACCTGGCAGCTGAGGCTGCATCAGCAGAAGTACAAACGATTGGGATGTGGTGTATGGGAGGGCGAGGCAGTAGCAGCAGCAGCAGCAGCAGCAGCAGCTAGCACTGGGAGCCAGAGAACTGGATGGCTGAGGCAGCAGCAGGAGAAGCACCGACAACTGGGATGCAGTGACCGGGAGTCCGAGGCAACAGCAGCAGCGAGCATTGGGAACCGGAGGCCTGGCGGCTTTGGCAGCAGACGCACTGACGACTGGGATGCGGTTACCGGGAGGCCGAGACAGCAGCAGCAGTAACAGCAACAACGAGCACTGGGCACCGGAGACCTGGCGGCTGAGGCAGAAGCAGCAGAAGCACCGACGACTTGGATGCGGTGACCGGGAGGCGGAGGCAGCAGCATCAGCAAGCAGTGGGAACCGGAAACCTGCCGGCTAAGGGACCAGTAGCAGAGGCACGGGTGACTGGGATGCGGAGAAAGGGAATCCGAGCCGACTGGGAGGCGGTGATCGGGAGGCCGAGGCAGCAGCAGCAGCAGCAGTGAGCACTGGGAGGCGGAGACCAGGTTACAGAGGCAGCAGCAGCAGAAGCACCAACGACTGAGATGCAGCAAGCGGGAGGCTGCGGCAGCAGCAGCAGCAGCAGCAGCGAGCACTGGGAGGCGGGGACCAGGCGACGGAGGCAGCAGCAACAGCAGCGAGCACCTGGTGGCGGCGACCAAGCGGCGGAGGCAGCAGCAGCAGCGAGCCCCGGGAGGCGGAGACCAGGTGCCTGAGGCAGCAGCAGCAGAAGCACCGATGACTGGGATACGGTGCCCAGGAGGCCGAGGCAGTGGCAGCAGCGAGCACTGGGAACCGGATACCTGGCGGCTGAGGCAGCAGCAGCAGAAGCACCGACGACTGGGATGCGGCGAACGGGAGGCCGAGGCAGCAGCAACAGCAGCAGCGCGCCCTGGGAGGCAGAAATCAGGTGGTTGAGGCAGCAGCAGCAGAAGCACCGACGACTGGGATGCGGTGACCGGGAGGCCGAGGCAGCAGCAGCAGCGAGCCCTGGGACGCGGAGATCAGGTGGAAGAGGCAGCAGCAGCAGCAGAAGCGAGCCCTGGGCAGCGGAGACCAGGTGGCTGAGACAGCAGCAGCAGAAGCACCGACGAGTTGGATGTAGTGACCGGAAGGCCGAGGCAACAGCAGCAACGAGCACTGGATACCGGAGACCTAGCAGCTGAGGCAGCAGCAGCAGAAGCACCGACGAGTGGGATGCGGCAACCAGGAGGCAGAGGCAGCAAAAGCAGTGAGCCGTGGGAGGCGGAGACCAGGTGGCAGTGGCAGCAGCAGCAGAAGCACCGACGACTGGGATGCGGCGACCAGGATTCCGATGCAGCAGCAGCAGCAGCAGCAGCAACGAGTCCGGAGAGGTAGAGACCAGGTGGCAGATGCAGCAGCATCAGAAGCACCGGCGACTGGGATGCAGCGACCGGGAGGCCGAGTCAGCAGCAGCAGCTGGCACTGGGAATGGAAGACCTGGCGGCTGAGGCTGCAGCATCAGAAGCACCGACGACTGGGATGTGGCGATTGGGAGGCCGAGGCAGCAGCAGCTGCACCAGCAGTGAGCACTGGAACCGGAGACCTGGCGGCTGAGACAGCAGCAGCAGAAGCACCAACGACTGGGATGCGGTGACCGGGAGGCCGAGGCAGTAGCATCGGCGAGCAGTGGGAACCGGAGACGTGGCAGATGAGGCAGCAGAAGCAGAAGCAGAAGCACCGACGACTGGGATTCGGTGACCGCAACGCAGAGGCAGCAGCAGCAGCGATCACTGGGAACCGGAGACCTGACAGCTGAGGTAGTTGCAGCAGAAGAACTGACGTCTGGGATGCGGTGACCGGGAGGCGAGGCTGCAGCAGCAGCGTGCAGTGGGAACGTGAGACCTGGTGGCTGAGACAGCGGTTGGAGAAGCACCGATGACTGGGATGTGGTGACCGGGAGGCCTAGGCAATAGCAGCAGCTATACCTGGCGGCTGATGCAGCTACAGCAGATGCACCAGCGACTGGGATGTGGTGCCCGGGAGTCCGAGGCAGCAGCAGCAGCGAGCCCTTGGCCGCGGAGGCCAGGTGGCAGTGGCAGCAGCAGCAAAAGCACCGACGACTGAGAAGCGGTGACCGGGATGCCGAGGCAGCAGCAGCAGCGAGTCCTGGGACGCAGAGACCAGATGGCAGAGGCAGCAGCAGCAGAAGCACCGACGACTGGGATGTGGCGACCAAGATGCCGAGGCAACAGCAGCAGCAGCAGCGAGCCCCGGGAGGCGGAGACCAGGTGCCTGCGGCAGCAGCAGCAGAAGCACCGATGACTGGGATACGGTGCCCAGGAGGCCAAGGCCGCAGCTAGCACTGGGAACCGGAGACCTGGCGGCTGAGGCAGCAGCAGCAGAAGCACCAACGACTAGGATGCAGTGACCGGGAAGCCGAGAGAGCACCAGCAGCGAGCAGTGGGAACTGGAGACTTGGCGGCTGAAGCAGCAGCAGCAGATGCACTGGCGACTGGGATGTGGTGTCCAGGAGGCCGAGGCAGCAGCAGCAGCGAGGCCTGGGACGCGGAGACTAGGTGGCAGAGGCAGCAGCAGTAGAAGCACCAACGACTGGGATGCGGCGACCGGGATGCCGAGGCAGCAGCAGCAGCAGCAGCAGCGAGCACCTGATGGCGGCGACCAGTAGGCGGAGGCAGCTGCAGCAGCGAGCAGTGGGAACCGGAGACCTTGCGGCTGAGGCAGCAGCAGCAGAAGCACCTATGAACTGGGATGCGGTGACTGGGAGGCTGAGGCAGCAACAGCAGCGACCACTGGGAACCAGAGACCTGGCAGCTGAGGCTGCAGCAGCAGAAGTACAAACGATTGGGGTGTGGTGTATGGGAGGGCGAGGCAGTATCAGCAGCAGCAGCAGCAGCTAGCACTGGGAGACAGAGAACTGGACGGATGAGGCAGCAGCAGGAGAAGCACCGACAACCGGGATGCAGTGACCGGGAGTCCGAGGCAACAGCAGCAGCGAGCAGTGGGAACCGGAAACGTGGCGGCTGAGGCATCAGCAGCAGAAGCACCGACGCCTGGGATGTGGTGACCGGGACGCCGAAGCAGCAGCAGCTCTCGGTAGTGGGTACCGTAGACCTGGCAGCTAAGGCAGCAGCAGCAGTAGCACTGACGGCTGGGATGCGGTGACTGGAGGCGAGGCAGCAGGAACAGTGAGCTGTGGGAACTGGAGACCTGACGGCAGACGCCGCAGCAGCAGAAGCACCGATGACTGAGATGCGCTGACCGGGAGGCCGAGGCAGCAGCAGCAGCAAGCACTGGGAAACGGAGACCTGGCGGCTGAGGCTTTAGCAGCAGAAGCACCGACGACAGGGATGCGGTGACCGGGAGGCCGAGGCAGATGCAACAGCGAGAAGTGGGAACTGGAGACCTGGCGGCTGAGGCAGCAGCAGCAGATTAACCGACGACTGGGAGGTGGCGACTGGGAATCCGAGGCAGCAGCAGCAGCAGCGAGCACTGGATGGCGGCGACCAGTAGGCGGAGGCAGCAGCAGCAGGGAGCAATAGGAACCAGAGACCTGCGACTGAGGCAGCGGCAGCATAGGCACTGACGACTGGGATGCGATGACTGGGAGGCCGAGGCAGCAGCAGCGGTGAACAGTGGGAACCGGAGACCTGGCAGCTGAGGCAGCAGAATCAGAAGCAGAAGCACCGTCGACTGGGATTCGGTGACCGCAAGGCAGAGGCAGCAGCAGCAGCGATCACTGGGAACCGGAGACCTGACAGCTGAGGTAGTTGCAGCAGAAGAACTGTCGTCTGGGATGCGGTGACCGGGAGGCGAGGCTGCAGCAGCAGCGTGCAGTGGGAACGTGAGACCTGGTGGCTGAGGCAGCGGTTGGAGAAGCACCGATGACTGGGATGTGGTGACCGGGAGGCCTAGGCAATAGCAGCAGCTATACCTGGCGGCTGATGCAGCTACAGCAGATGCACCAGCGACTGGGATGTGGTGCCCGGGAGTCCGAGGCAGCAGCAGCAGCGAGCCCTTGGCCGCGGAGGCCAGGTGGCAGTGGCAGCAGCAGCAAAAGCACCGACGACTGAGAAGCGGTGACCGGGATGCCGAGGCAGCAGCAGCAGCGAGCCCTGGGACGCAGAGACCAGATGGCAGAGGCAGCAGCAGAAGAAGCACCGACGACTGGGATGCGGCGACCAAGATGCCGAGGCAACAGCAGCAGCAGCAGCGAGCCCCGGGAGGCGGAGACCAGGTGCCTGAGGCAGCAGCAGCAGAAGCACCGATGACTGGGATACGGTGCCCAGGAGGCCAAGGCAGCAGCTAGCACTGGGAACCGGAGACCGGGCGGCTGAGGCAGCAGCAGCAGAAGCACCAACGACTCGGATGCAGTGACCGGGAAGCCGAGACAGCACCAGCAGCGAGCAGTGGGAACTGGAGACTTGGCGGCTGAAGCAGCAGCAGCAGATGCACTGGCGACTGGGATGTGGTGACCAGGAGGCCGAGGCAGCAGCAGCAGCGAGGCCTGGGACGCGGAGACTAGGTGGCAGAGGCAGCAGCAGCAGAAGTAGCGACGACTGAGATGTGGTGACCGGAAGGCCGAGGCAGCAGCATCAGCGAGCCCTGGGACGCAGAGACCAGATGGCAGAGGCAGCAGCAGAAGAAGCACCGACGACTGGGATGCACCGGAGACCAGGTGCCTGAGGCAGCAGCAGTAGATGCACCGATGACTGGGATACGGTGCCCAGGAGGCCAAGGCAGCAGCTAGCACTGGGAACCGGAGACCTGACAGCTGAGACAGCAGCAGCAGAAGCACCGACGAGTGAAATGTGGCGACTGGGAGGACGAGGCAGCAGCAGCAGCAGCGAGCCGTGGATGGCGGAGACCAGGTGGCAGAGGCAGCAGCAGTAGAAGCACCTATGAACTGGGATGCGGTGACTGGGAGGCTGAGGCAGCAGCAGCAGCGACCACTGGGAACCAGAGACCTGGACGGCTGAGGCAGCAGCAGCAGAAGCACCGACGACTGGGATGCGGCGACCGGGATGCCGAGGCAGCAGCAGCAGCAGCAGCAGCAGCAGCGAGCACCTGATGGCGGCGACCAGTAGGCGGAGGCAGCTGCAGCAGCGAGCAGTGGGAACCGGAGACCTTGCGGCTGAGGCAGCGGCAGCAGAAGCACCTATGAACTGGGATGCGGTGACTGGGAGGCTGAGGCAGCAGCAGCAGCGACCACTGGGAACCAGAGACCTGGCAGCTGAGGCTGCATCAGCAGAAGTACAAACGATTGGGATGTGGTGTATGGGAGGGCGAGGCAGTAGCAGCAACAGCAGCAGCAGCAGCAGCAGCTAGCACTGGGAGCCAGAGAACTGGATGGCTGAGGCAGCAGCAGGAGAAGCACCGACAACTGGGATGCAGTGACCGGGAGTCCGAGGCAACAGCAGCAGCGAGCATTGGGAACCGGAGGCCTGGCGGCTTTGGCAGCAGACGCACTGACGACTGGGATGCGGTTACCGGGAGGCCGAGACAGCAGCAGCAGCAACAGCAACAACGAGCACTGGGCACCGGAGACCTGGCGGCTGAGGCAGAAGCAGCAGAAGCACCGACGACTTGGATGCGGTGACCGGGAGGCGGAGGCAGCAGCATCAGCAAGCAGTGGGAACCGGAAACCTGCCGGCTAAGGGACCAGTAGCAGAGGCACGGGTGACTGGGATGCGGAGAAAGGGAATCCGAGCCGACTGGGAGGCGGTGATCGGGAGGCCGAGGCAGCAGCAGCAGCAGCAGTGAGCACTGGGAGGCGGAGACCAGGTTACAGAGGCAGCAGCAGCAGAAGCACCAACGACTGAGATGCAGCAAGCGGGAGGCTGAGGCAGCAGCAGCAGCAGCAGCAGCGAGCACTAGGAGGCGGGGACCAGGCGACGGAGGCAGCAGCAACAGCAGCGAGCACCTGGTGGCGGCGACCAAGCGGCGGAGGCAGCAGCAGCAGCAGCAGCGAGCCCCGGGAGGCGGAGACCAGGTGCCTGAGGCAGCAGCAGCAGAAGCACCGATGACTGGGATACGGTGCCCAGGAGGCCGAGGCAGCGGCAGCAGCGAGCACTGGGAACCGGATACCTGGCGGCTGAGGCAGCAGCAGCAGAAGCACCGACGACTGGGATGCGGCGAACGGGAGGCCGAGGCAGCAGCAACAGCAGCAGCGCGCCCTGGGAGGCAGAAATCAGGTGGTTGAGGCAGCAGCAGCAGAAGCACCGACGACTGGGATGCGGTGACCGGTAGGCCGAGGCAGCAGCAGCAGCGAGCCCTGGGACGCGGAGATCAGGTGGAAGAGGCAGCAGCAGCAGCAGAAGCGAGCCCTGGGCAGCGGAGACCAGGTGGCTGAGACAGCAGCAGCAGAAGCACCGACGAGTTGGATGTAGTGACCGGAAGGCCGAGGCAACAGCAGCAACGAGCACTGGATACCGGAGACCTAGCAGCTGAGGCAGCAGCAGCAGAAGCACCGACGAGTGGGATGCGGCAACCAGGAGGCAGAGGCAGCAAAAACAGTGAGCCGTGGGAGGCGGAGACCAGGTGGCAGTGGCAGCAGCAGCAGAAGCACTGACGACTGGGATGCGGCGACCAGGATTCCGATGCAGCAGCAGCAGCAGCAGCAGCAACGAGCCCGGAGAGGTAGAGACCAGGTGGCAGACGCAGCAGCATCAGAAGCACCGGCGACTGGGATGCAGCGACCGGGAGGCCGAGTCAGCAGCAGCAGCTGGCACTGGGAATGGGAGACCTGGCGGCTGAGGCTGCAGCATCAGAAGCACCGACGACTGGGATGTGGCGATTGGGAGGCCGAGGCAGCAGCAGCAGCACCAGCAGTGAGCACTGGAACCGGAGACCTGGCGGCTGCGACAGCAGCAGCAGAAGCACCAACGACTGGGATGCGGTGACCGGGAGGCCGAGGCAGCAGCATCGGCGAGCAGTGGGAACCGGAGACGTGGCAGATGAGGCAGCAGAAGCAGAAGCAGAAGCACCGACGACTGGGATTCGGTGACCGCAACGCAGAGGCAGCAGCAGCAGCGATCACTGGGAACCGGAGACCTGACAGCTGAGGTAGTTGCAGCAGAAGAACTGACGTCTGGGATGCGGTGACCGGGAGGCGAGGCTGCAGCAGCAGCGTGCAGTGGGAACGTGAGACCTGGTGGCTGAGACAGCGGTTGGAGAAGCACCGATGACTGGGATGTGGTTACCGGGAGGCCTAGGCAATAGCAGCAGCTATACCTGGCGGCTGATGCAGCTACAGCAGATGCACCAGCGACTGGGATGTGGTGCCCGGAAGTCCGAGGCAGCAGCAGCGAGCCCTTGGCCGCGGAGGCCAGGTGGCAGTGGCAGCAGCAGCAAAAGCACCGACGACTGAGAAGCGGTGACCGGGATGCCGAGGCAGCAGCAGCAGCGAGTCCTGGGACGCAGAGACCAGATGGCAGAGGCAGCAGCAGCAGAAGCACCGACGACTGGGATGTGGCGACCAAGATGCCGAGGCAACAGCAGCAGCAGCAGCGAGCCCCGGGAGGCGGAGACCAGGTGCCTGCGGCAGCAGCAGCAGAAGCACCGATGACTGGGATACGGTGCCCAGGAGGCCAAGGCCGCAGCTAGCACTGGGAACCGGAGACCTGGCGGCTGAGGCAGCAGCAGCAGAAGCACCAACGACTAGGATGCAGTGACCGGGAAGCCGAGAGAGCACCAGCAGCGAGCAGTGGGAACTGGAGACTTGGCGGCTGAAGCAGCAGCAGCAGATGCACTGGCGACTGGGATGTGGTGACCAGGAGGCCGAGGCAGCAGCAGCAGCGAGGCCTGGGACGCGGAGACTAGGTGGCAGAGGCAGCAGCAGTAGAAGCACCGACGACTGGGATGCGGCGACCGGGATGCCGAGGCAGCAGCAGCAGCAGCAGCAGCAGCAGCGAGCACCTGATGGCGGCGACCAGTAGGCGGAGGCAGCTGCAGCAGCGAGCAGTGGGAACCGGAGACCTTGCGGCTGAGGCAGCAGCAGCAGAAGCACCTATGAACTGGGATGTGGTGACTGGGAGGCTGAGGCAGCAGCAGCAGCGACCACTGGGAACCAGAGACCTGGCAGCTGAGGCTGCAGCAGCAGAAGTACAAACGATTGGGGTTTGGTGTATGGGAGGGCGAGGCAGTATCAGCAGCAGCAGCAGCAGCAGCTAGCACTGGGAGCCAGAGAACTGGACGGATGAGGCAGCAGCAGGAGAAGCACCGACAACTGGGATGCAGTGACCGGGAGTCCGAGGCAACAGCAGCAGCGAGCATTGGGAACCGGAGGCCTGGCGGCTGAGGCAGCAGAAGCACTGACGACTGGGATGCGGTTACCGGGAGGCCGAGACAGCAGCAGCAGCAACAGCAACAACGAGCACTGGGCACCGGAGACCTGGCGGCTAAGGGAGCAGTAGCAGAGGCACGGGTGACTGGGATGCGGAGAAAGGGAATCCGAGCCGACTGGGAGGCGGTGATCGGGAGACCGAGGCAGCAGCAGCAGCAGCAGTGAGCCCTGGGAGGCGGAGACCAGGTTACAGAGGCAGCAGCAGCAGAAGCACCGACGACTGGGCGTGCGGCGACTGGGAGGCCAAAGGCAGCAGCAGCACCAGCAACGAGCCCTGGGAGGCCGAGACCAGGTGGTAGAGGCAGAAGCACCGACGACTGGGATGCGGCGACCAGGAGGCCAAGGCAGCAGCAGCAGCTAGCACTGGGAATGGGAGACCTGGCAGCTGAGACAGCAGGAGCAGAAGCACTGACAACTGGGATGCGTCGACCGGGTAGCCGAGGCAGTAGCAGCAGCGAGCACCGGATGGGGGCGACCAGGAGTCGGAGGCAGCAGCAGCAGCGAGCAGTGGGAACTGGAAACGTGGCGGCTGAGGCATCAGCAGCAGAAGCACCGACGCCTGGGATGTGGTGACCGGAACGCCGAAGCAGCAGCAGCTCTCGGTAGTGGGTACCGTAGACCTGGCAGCTAAGGCAGCAGCAGCAGTAGCACTGACGGCTGGGATGCGGTGACTGGAGGCGAGGCAGCAGGAACAGTGAGCTGTGGGAACTGGAGACCTGACGGCAGACGCCGCAGCAGCAGAAGCACCGATGACTGAGATGCGCTGACCGGGAGGCCGAGGCAGCAGCAGCAGCAAGCACTGGGAAACGGAGACCTGGCGGCTGAGGCTTCAGCAGCAGAAGCACCGACGACAGGGATGCGGTGACCGGGAGGCCGAGGCAGATGCAACAGCGAGAAGTGGGAACTGGAGACCTGGCGGCTGAGGCAGCAGCAGCAGATTAACCGACGACTGGGAGGTGGCGACTGGGAATCCGAGGCAGCAGCAGCAGCAGCGAGCACTGGATGGCGGCGACCAGTAGGCGGAGGCAGCAGCAGCAGGGAGCAATAGGAACCAGAGACCTGCGACTGAGGCAGCGGCAGCATAGGCACTGACGACTGGGATGCGATGACTGGGAGGCCGAGGCAGCAGCAGCGGTGAACAGTGGGAACCGGAGACCTGGCAGCTGAGGCAGCAGAATCAGAAGCAGAAGCACCGTCGACTGGGATTCGGTGACCGCAAGGCAGAGGCAGCAGCAGCAGCGATCACTGGGAACCGGAGACCTGACAGCTGAGGTAGTTGCAGCAGAAGAACTGTCGTCTGGGATGCGGTGACCGGGAGGCGAGGCTGCAGCAGCAGCGTGCAGTGGGAACGTGAGACCTGGTGGCTGAGGCAGCGGTTGGAGAAGCACCGATGACTGGGATGTGGTGACCGGGAGGCCTAGGCAATAGCAGCAGCTATACCTGGCGGCTGATGCAGCTACAGCAGATGCACCAGCGACTGGGATGTGGTGCCCGGGAGTCCGAGGCAGCAGCAGCAGCGAGCCCTTGGCCGCGGAGGCCAGGTGGCAGTGGCAGCAGCAGCAAAAGCACCGACGACTGAGAAGCGGTGACCGGGATGCCGAGGCAGCAGCAGCAGCGAGCCCTGGGACGCAGAGACCAGATGGCAGAGGCAGCAGCAGAAGAAGCACCGACGACTGGGATGCGGCGACCAAGATTCCGAGGCAACAGCAGCAGCAGCAGCGAGCCCCGGGAGGCGGAGACCAGGTGCCTGAGGCAGCAGCAGCAGAAGCACCGATGACTGGGATACGGTGCCCTGGAGGCCAAGGCAGCAGCTAGCACTGGGAACCGGAGACCTGGCGGCTGAGGCAGCAGCAGCAGAAGCACCAACGACTCGGATGCAGTGACCGGGAAGCCGAGACAGCACCAGCAGCGAGCAGTGGGAACTGGAGACTTGGCGGCTGAAGCAGCAGCAGCAGATGCACTGGCGACTGGGATGTGGTGACCAGGAGGCCGAGGCAGCAGCAGCAGCGAGGCCTGGGACGCGGAGACTAGGTGGCAGAGGCAGCAGCAGCAGAAGTAGCGACGACTGAGATGCGGTGACCGGAAGGCCGAGGCAGCAGCAGCAGCGAGCCCTGGGACGCAGAGACCAGATGGCAGAGGCAGCAGCAGAAGAAGCACCGACGACTGGGATGCACCGGAGACCAGGTGCCTGAGGCAGCAGCAGTAGATGCACCGATGACTGGGATACGGTGCCCAGGAGGCCAAGGCAGCAGCTAGCACTGGGAACCGGAGACCTGACAGCTGAGACAGCAGCAGCAGAAGCACCGACGAGTGAAATGTGGCGACTGGGAGGACGAGGCAGCAGCAGCAGCAGCGAGCCGTGGATGGCGGAGACCAGGTGGCAGAGGCAGCAGCAGTAGAAGCACCTATGAACTGGGATGCGGTGACTGGGAGGCTGAGGAAGCAGCAGCAGCGACCACTGGGAACCAGAGACCTGGCAGCTGAGGCTGCAGCAGCAGAAGTACAAACGATTGGGGTTTGGTGTATGGGAGGGCGAGGCAGTATCAGCAGCAGCAGCAGCAGCTAGCACTGGGAGCCAGAGAACTGGACGGATGAGGCAGCATCAGGAGAAGCACCGACAACTGGGATGCAGTGACCGGGAGTCCGAGGCAACAGCAGCAGCGAGCATTGGGAACCGGAGGCCTGGCGGCTGAGGCAGCAGAAGCACTGACGACTGGGATGCGGTTACCGGGAGGCCGAGACAGCAGCAGCAGCAACAGCAACAACGAGCACTGGGCACCGGAGACCTGGCGGCTAAGGGAGCAGTAGCAGAGGCACGGGTGACTGGGATGCGGAGAAAGGGAATCCGAGCCGACTGGGAGGCGGTGATCGGGAGACCGAGGCAGCAGCAGCAGCAGCAGTGAGCCCTGGGAGGCGCAGACCAGGTTACAGAGGCAGCAGCAGCAGAAGCACCGACGACTGGGCGTGCGGCGACTGGGAGGCCAAAGGCAGCAGCAGCACCAGCAACGAGCCCTGGGAGGCCGAGACCAGGTGGTAGAGGCAGAAGCACCGACGACTGGGATGCGGCGACCAGGAGGCCAAGGCAGCAGCAGCAGCTAGCACTGGGAATGGGAGACCTGGCAGCTGAGACAGCAGGAGCAGAAGCACTGACAACTGGGATGCGTCGACCGGGTAGCCGAGGCAGTAGCAGCAGCGAGCACCGGATGGGGGCGACCAGGAGTCGGAGGCAGCAGCAGCAGCGAGCAGTGGGAACTGGAAACGTGGCGGCTGAGGCATCAGCAGCAGAAGCACCGACGCCTGGGATGTGGTGACCGGAACGCCGAAGCAGCAGCAGCTCTCGGTAGTGGGTACCGTAGACCTGGCAGCTAAGGCAGCAGCAGCAGTAGCACTGACGGCTGGGATGCGGTGACTGGAGGCGAGGCAGCAGGAACAGTGAGCTGTGGGAACTGGAGACCTGACGGCAGACGCCGCAGCAGCAGAAGCACCGATGACTGAGATGCGCTGACCGGGAGGCCGAGGCAGCAGCAGCAGCAAGCACTGGGAAACGGAGACCTGGCGGCTGAGGCTTCAGCAGCAGAAGCACCGACGACAGGGATGCGGTGACCGGGAGGCCGAGGCAGATGCAACAGCGAGAAGTGGGAACTGGAGACCTGGCGGCTGAGGCAGCAGCAGCAGATTAACCGACGACTGGGAGGTGGCGACTGGGAATCCGAGGCAGCAGCAGCAGCAGCGAGCACTGGATGGCGGCGACCAGTAGGCGGAGGCAGCAGCAGCAGGGAGCAATAGGAACCAGAGACCTGCGACTGAGGCAGCGGCAGCATAGGCACTGACGACTGGGATGCGATGACTGGGAGGCCGAGGCAGCAGCAGCGGTGAACAGTGGGAACCGGAGACCTGGCAGCTGAGGCAGCAGAATCAGAAGCAGAAGCACCGTCGACTGGGATTCGGTGACCGCAAGGCAGAGGCAGCAGCAGCAGCGATCACTGGGAACCGGAGACCTGACAGCTGAGGTAGTTGCAGCAGAAGAACTGTCGTCTGGGATGCGGTGACCGGGAGGCGAGGCTGCAGCAGCAGCGTGCAGTGGGAACGTGAGACCTGGTGGCTGAGGCAGCGGTTGGAGAAGCACCGATGACTGGGATGTGGTGACCGGGAGGCCTAGGCAATAGCAGCAGCTATACCTGGCGGCTGATGCAGCTACAGCAGATGCACCAGCGACTGGGATGTGGTGCCCGGGAGTCCGAGGCAGCAGCAGCAGCGAGCCCTTGGCCGCGGAGGCCAGGTGGCAGTGGCAGCAGCAGCAAAAGCACCGACGACTGAGAAGCGGTGACCGGGATGCCGAGGCAGCAGCAGCAGCGAGCCCTGGGACGCAGAGACCAGATGGCAGAGGCAGCAGCAGAAGAAGCACCGACGACTGGGATGCGGCGACCAAGATGCCGAGGCAACAGCAGCAGCAGCAGCGAGCCCCGGGAGGCGGAGACCAGGTGCCTGAGGCAGCAGCAGCAGAAGCACCGATGACTGGGATACGGTGCCCTGGAGGCCAAGGCAGCAGCTAGCACTGGGAACCGGAGACCTGGCGGCTGAGGCAGCAGCAGCAGAAGCACCAACGACTCGGATGCAGTGACCGGGAAGCCGAGAGAGCACCAGCAGCGAGCAGTGGGAACTGGAGACTTGGCGGCTGAAGCAGCAGCAGCAGATGCACTGGCGACTGGGATGTGGTGACCAGGAGGCCGAGGCAGCAGCAGCAGCGAGGCCTGGGACGCGGAGACTAGGTGGCAGAGGCAGCAGCAGCAGAAGTAGCGACGACTGAGATGCGGTGACCGGAAGGCCGAGGCAGCAGCAGCAGCGAGCCCTGGGACGCAGAGACCAGATGGCAGAGGCAGCAGCAGAAGAAGCACCGACGACTGGGATGCACCGGAGACCAGGTGCCTGAGGCAGCAGCAGTAGATGCACCGATGACTGGGATACGGTGCCCAGGAGGCCAAGGCAGCAGCTAGCACTGGGAACCGGAGACCTGACAGCTGAGACAGCAGCAGCAGAAGCACCGACGAGTGAAATGTGGCGACTGGGAGGACGAGGCAGCAGCAGCAGCAGCGAGCCGTGGATGGCGGAGACCAGGTGGCAGAGGCAGCAGCAGTAGAAGCACCTATGAACTGGGATGCGGTGACTGGGAGGCTGAGGAAGCAGCAGCAGCGACCACTGGGAACCAGAGACCTGGACGGCTGAGGCAGCAGCAGCAGAAGCACCGACGACTGGGATGCGGCGACCGGGATGCCGAGGCAGCAGCAGCAGCAGCAGCAGCAGCAGCGAGCACCTGATGGCGGCGACCAGTAGGCGGAGGCAGCTGCAGCAGCGAGCAGTGGGAACCGGAGACCTTGCGGCTGAGGCAGCGGCAGCAGAAGCACCTCTGAACTGGGATGCGGTGACTGGGAGGCTGAGGCAGCAGCAGCAGCGACCACTGGGAACCAGAGACCTGGCAGCTGAGGCTGCATCAGCAGAAGTACAAACGATTGGGATGTGGTGTATGGGAGGGCGAGGCAGTAGCAGCAGCAGCAGCAGCAGCAGCAGCTAGCACTGGGAGCCAGAGAACTGGATGGCTGAGGCAGCAGCAGGAGAAGCACCGACAACTGGGATGCAGTGACCGGGAGTCCGAGGCAACAGCAGCAGCGAGCATTGGGAACCGGAGGCCTGGCGGCTTTGGCAGCAGACGCACTGACGACTGGGATGCGGTTACCGGGAGGCCGAGACAGCAGCAGCAGCAACAGCAACAACGAGCACTGGGCACCGGAGACCTGGCGGCTGAGGCAGAAGCAGCAGAAGCACCGACGACTTGGATGCGGTGACCGGGAGGCGGAGGCAGCAGCATCAGCAAGCAGTGGGAACCGGAAACCTGCCGGCTAAGGGACCAGTAGCAGAGGCACGGGTGACTGGGATGCGGAGAAAGGGAATCCGAGCCGACTGGGAGGCGGTGATCGGGAGGCCGAGGCAGCAGCAGCAGCAGCAGTGAGCACTGGGAGGCGGAGACCAGGTTACAGAGGCAGCAGCAGCAGAAGCACCAACGACTGAGATGCAGCAAGCGGGAGGCTGCGGCAGCAGCAGCAGCAGCAGCAGCGAGCACTGGGAGGCGGGGACCAGGCGACGGAGGCAGCAGCAACAGCAGCGAGCACCTGGTGGCGGCGACCGAGCGGCGGAGGCAGCAGCAGCAGCAGCAGCGAGCCCCGGGAGGCGGAGACCAGGTGCCTGAGGCAGCAGCAGCAGAAGCACCGATGACTGGGATACGGTGCCCAGGAGGCCGAGGCAGCGGCAGCAGCGAGCACTGGGAACCGGATACCTGGCGGCTGAGGCAGCAGCAGCAGAAGCCCCGACGACTGGGATGCGGCGAACGGGAGGCCGAGGCAGCAGCAACAGCAGCAGCGCGCCCTGGGAGGCAGAAATCAGGTGGTTGAGGCAGCAGCAGCAGAAGCACCGACGACTGGGATGCGGTGACCGGGAGGCCGAGGCAGCAGCAGCAGCGAGCCCTGGGATGCGGAGATCAGGTGGAAGAGGCAGCAGCAGCAGCAGAAGCGAGCCCTGGGCAGCGGAGACCAGGTGGCTGAGACAGCAGCAGCAGAAGCACTGACGAGTTGGATGTAGTGACCGGCAGGCCGAGGCAACAGCAGCAACGAGCACTGGATACCGGAGACCTAGCAGCTGAGGCAGCAGCAGCAGAAGCACCGACGAGTGGGATGCGGCAACCAGGAGGCAGAGGCAGCAAAAGCAGTGAGCCGTGGGAGGCGGAGACCAGGTGGCAGTGGCAGCAGCAGCAGAAGCACCGACGACTGGGATGCGGCGACCAGGGGCCGAGTCAGCAGCAGCAGCTGGCACTGGGAATGGGAGACCTGGCGGCTGAGGCTGCAGCATCAGAAGCACCGACGACTGGGATGTGGCGATTGGGAGGCCGAGGCAGCAGCAGCAGCACCAGCAGTGAGGACTGGAACCGGAGACCTGGCGGCTGAGACAGCATAAGCAGAAGCACCAACGACTGGGATGCGGTGACCGGGAGGCCGAGGCAGTAGCATCGGCGAGCAGTGGGAACCGGAGACGTGGCAGATGAGGCAGCAGAAGCAGAAGCAGAAGCACCGACGACTGGGATTCGGTGACCGCAACGCAGAGGCAGCAGCAGCAGCGATCACTGGGAACCGGAGACCTGACAGCTGAGGTAGTTGCAGCAGAAGAACTGACGTCTGGGATGCGGTGACCGGGAGGCGAGGCTGCAGCAGCAGCGTGCAGTGGGAACGTGAGACCTGGTGGCTGAAACAGCGGTTGGAGAAGCACCGATGACTGGGATGTGGTGACCGGGAGGCCTAGGCAATAGCAGCAGCTATACCTGGCGGCTGATGCAGCTACAGCAGATGCACCAGCGACTGGGATGTGGTGCCCGGGAGTCCGAGGCAGCAGCAGCAGCGAGCCCTTGGCCGCGGAGGCCAGGTGGCAGTGGCAGCAGCAGCAAAAGCACCGACGACTGAGAAGCGGTGACCGGGATGCCGAGGCAGCAGCAGCAGCGAGTCCTGGGACGCAGAGACCAGATGGCAGAGGCAGCAGCAGCAGAAGCACCGACGACTGGGATGTGGCGACCAAGATGCCGAGGCAACAGCAGCAGCAGCAGCGAGCCCCGGGAGGCGGAGACCAGGTGCCTGCGGCAGCAGCAGCAGAAGCACCGATGACTGGGATACGGTGCCCAGGAGGCCAAGGCCGCAGCTAGCACTGGGAACCGGAGACCTGGCGGCTGAGGCAGCAGCAGCAGAAGCACCAACGACTAGGATGCAGTGACCGGGAAGCCGAGAGAGCACCAGCAGCGAGCAGTGGGAACTGGAGACTTGGCGGCTGAAGCAGCAGCAGCAGATGCACTGGCGACTGGGATGTGGTGACCAGGAGGCCGAGGCAGCAGCAGCAGCGAGGCCTGGGACGCGGAGACTAGGTGGCAGAGGCAGCAGCAGTAGAAGCACCGACGACTGGGATGCGGCGACCGGGATGCCGAGGCAGCAGCAGCAGCAGCAGCAGCAGCAGCGAGCACCTGATGGCGGCGACCAGTAGGCGGAGGCAGCTGCAGCAGCGAGCAGTGGGAACCGGAGACCTTGCGGCTGAGGCAGCAGCAGCAGAAGCACCTATGAACTGGGATGCGGTGACTGGGAGGCTGAGGCAGCAGCAGCAGCGACCACTGGGAACCAGAGACCTGGCAGCTGAGGCTGCAGCAGCAGAAGTACAAACGATTGGGGTGTGGTGTATGGGAGGGCGAGGCAGTATCAGCAGCAGCAGCAGCAGCTAGCACTGGGAGCCAGAGAACTGGACGGATGAGGCAGCATCAGGAGAAGCACCGACAACTGGGATGCAGTGACCGGGAGTCCGAGGCAACAGCAGCAGCGAGCATTGGGAACCGGAGGCCTGGCGGCTGAGGCAGCAGAAGCACTGACGACTGGGATGCGGTTACCGGGAGGCCGAGACAGCAGCAGCAGCAACAGCAACAACGAGCACTGGGCACCGGAGACCTGGCGGCTAAGGGAGCAGTAGCAGAGGCACGGGTGACTGGGATGCGGAGAAAGGGAATCCGAGCCGACTGGGAGGCGGTGATCGGGAGACCGAGGCAGCAGCAGCAGCAGCAGTGAGCCCTGGGAGGCGCAGACCAGGTTACAGAGGCAGCAGCAGCAGAAGCACCGACGACTGGGCGTGCGGCGACTGGGAGGCCAAAGGCAGCAGCAGCACCAGCAACGAGCCCTGGGAGGCCGAGACCAGGTGGTAGAGGCAGAAGCACCGACGACTGGGATGCGGCGACCAGGAGGCCAAGGCAGCAGCAGCAGCTAGCACTGGGAATGGGAGACCTGGCAGCTGAGACAGCAGGAGCAGAAGCACTGACAACTGGGATGCGTCGACCGGGTAGCCGAGGCAGTAGCAGCAGCGAGCACCGGATGGGGGCGACCAGGAGTCGGAGGCAGCAGCAGCAGCGAGCAGTGGGAACCGGAAACGTGGCGGCTGAGGCATCAGCAGCAGAAGCACCGACGCCTGGGATGTGGTGACCGGGACGCCGAAGCAGCAGCAGCTCTCGGTAGTGGGTACCGTAGACCTGGCAGCTAAGGCAGCAGCAGCAGTAGCACTGACGGCTGGGATGCGGTGACTGGAGGCGAGGCAGCAGGAACAGTGAGCTGTGGGAACTGGAGACCTGACGGCAGACGCCGCAGCAGCAGAAGCACCGATGACTGAGATGCGCTGACCGGGAGGCCGAGGCAGCAGCAGCAGCAAGCACAGGGAAACGGAGACCTGGCGGCTGAGGCTTCAGCAGCAGAAGCACCGACGACAGGGATGCGGTGACCGGGAGGCCGAGGCAGATGCAACAGCGAGAAGTGGGAACTGGAGACCTGGCGGCTGAGGCAGCAGCAGCAGATGAACCGACGACTGGGAGGTGGCGACTGGGAATCCGAGGCAGCAGCAGCAGCAGCGAGCACTGGATGGCGGCGACCAGTAGGCGGAGGCAGCAGCAGCAGGGAGCAATAGGAACCAGAGACCTGCGACTGAGGCAGCGGCAGCATAGGCACTGACGACTGGGATGCGATGACTGGGAGGCCGAGGCAGCAGCAGCGGTGAACAGTGGGAACCGGAGACGTGCCTGCTGAGGCAGCAGCAGCGGAAGCACCGACGACTGGGAGGCGGCGACCAGGAGGCCGAGGCGGCAGCTGCAGCGAGCAGTGGGAACCGGAGACTTGGCGGCTGAGGCAGCAGCAGCAGAAGCACCAACAACTGGGAGGATGCGACCGGGAGGCCGAGGCCGCAGCAGGAGCAGCGAGCACCGGATGGCGGCTACCAGGAGGCGGAGGCAGCAGCAGCAGGGAGCAGTGGGAACCAGAGAGCTGGCGGCTGAGGCAACAGCAGCAGAAGCACCGACGACTCGGAGGCGGCGTCCGGGAGGCCGAGGCAGCAGCAGCAGCAGCAGCGAACACCGTATGGTGGCGACCAGTAGTCGGAGGCAGCAGCTGCAGCGAGCAGTGGGAACCAGAGACCTTGCGGCTGAGGCAGCAGCAGCAGAAGCACCGACGACTGGGATGCGGTGACCGGGAGGCTGAGGCAGCAGCAGCAGCGACCACTGGGAACCGGAGACCTGGCAGCTGAGACAGCATCAGCAGATGCACTAACGTCTGGGATGTGGTGTCTGGGAGGGCGAGGCAGCAGCAGCAGCAGCAGCAGCAGCTAGCACTGGTAGCCAGAGAACTGGACGTCAGAGGCTGCAGCAGGAGAAGCACCGACGACTGGGATGCGGTGACCGGGAGCCTGATGTCGCAGCAGCAGTGATCATTGGGAACCGGAGAGCTGCCGGCTGAGCGAGCAGTTGCAGAAGCACTGACAAATGGGTTGCGGTTACCGGGAGGCCGAGGCAGCAGTATCAGCGAGCAGTGGCAACCGGAGAGCTGCCGGCTGAGGGAGCAGTAGCAGAAGCACCGGAGACTGGGATGCGGTGACCAGGTTTCCGAGCCAGCAGTAGCAGAAGCACCGACGACTGGGAGGCGGTGACCGTGTGGCCGAGGAAGCAGCAGCAGCAGCATCGAGCACTGGATGGCGGCGAGCAGGAGGCGGAGGCAGCAGCAGTAGCAGCAGCAGCAGTAGTAGCGAGCATTGTGACGCAGGGACCAGGAAGCGGAGGAAGCAGCAGCAGCGAGCACTGGGAACCAGAGACCTGGCGGCTGTGGCAGCAACAGCAGAATCACCGACGACTGTGATGCGGTGACCGGGAGGCTGTGGCAGCAGAAGCAGTAAGCATTGGGAACCGGAGACCTGACAGCTGAGGCAGCAGCAGCACAAGCACCGACGACGTGGACGCGGTGACTGAGAGGCCGAGGAGGAGCAGCAGCGAGAAGTGGGAACCGGAGACCAGGAGGCTGAGGCAGCAGCAGCAGAAGCTCTGAGGACTGGTAAGCGGTGACCGGGAGGCCGAGGAAGCAGCAGCTAGCACTAGGAACCGGAGACCTGGCGGCTGAGGCAGCAGCAGCAGATGCACCTACGACTGGGAGGTGGAGACCGGGAGCCCGAGGCAGCAGCAGCAGCAGCAGCAGCGACCACCGGATGGCGGGGACGAGTAGGCGGAGGCAGCAGCAGCAGGGAGCAGTAGGAACCGGAGACCCGGCGACTGAGGCAGCGGCAGCAGAAGCACTGACGTCTGGGATGCGGTGACCGGGAAGCCGAGGCAGCAGCAGCGGCGAGCAGTGGGAACCGGAGTCGTGGCGGCTGAGGCAGCAGCAGCAGAAGCACCGACGACTGGGAGGCGGCGACCGGGAGGCTGAGGCAGCAGCACCAGCAGCGAGCACCAGATGGTGGCGACCAGGAGGCGGAGGCAGAGCAGCAGCGAGCAGTGGGATCCTGTGACCTGGCGGCGGAGGCAGCAGCAGCAGAAGCACCGACAACTAGGATGCGTTGACCTGAGGCCGAGGGAGCAGAAGCAGCGGGCAGTGGGAACCAGAGTCCCGGCGGCTGAGGCAGCAGCAGCAGAGGCACCAACGGCTGGGATGCGGTGACCGGGAGGCTGAGGTAGCAGCAGCAGTGAGCAGTGGGAACAGGATTTCTGGTGGCTGAGGCAGCATCAGCAGAAGCACCGACGACTGTGAGGCGGCGACGGGAGGCCGAGGCAGCAGCAGCAACAGCAACGAGCACCGGATGGCGACGACCAGGAGGCGGAGACAGCAGCAGCAGCGAGCAGTAGGAACCGGAATTCTGGCGGCTGAGGCAGTAGCAGCAGAAGCACCGACGACTGGGAGGCGGCGACCGGGAGGCCGAGGCAGCAGCAGCAGTAGCAGCAGATGCGAGCATCGGATGGCGGTGTCCAGGAGGCAGAGGCAGCAGCAGCTGCGAGCAGTGGGAACCGGAGACCTGGCGGCAGAGGCAGGAGCTGCAGAAGCGCCGACGACTGGAATGCGGGGACCGCCAGGCCGAGGCAGCAGCAGCAGCGAGCACTGGGAACCGGATACCTGGCTGCTGACGCAGCAGCAGCAGAGGGACCAACGACTGGGAAGCAGTGACCGGGAGGCCGAGGCAGCACCAGCAGCGAGCAGTGAGAACCGGAGACGTAGCGGCTGAGGCAGCAGTAGCAGAAGCACCGACGATTGAGCTGCGGTGATGGGGAGACCGAGGCAGCAGCAGCATCGAGCAGTGGGAACCGGAGACTTGGCGGCTGAGGCAGAAGCAGCAGAAGCTCCGACGACTGCAATGCGGTAACTGTAGGCCGAGGCAGCAGCAGCAGCGAACAGTGGGAACCGGTGACTTGGCTGCTGCGGCAGCAGCAGCGGAAGCGCTGACGGCTGGGAGGCGGCGAACGGGAGGCCAAGACATCATCAGCAGCAGCAGCAACAGCGAGGATCGGAAGGCGGCGACCAGGAGGCGGAGGCACAGTGGCAGCGAGCAGTGGGGACCGGAGACCTGGCGGCTGAGGCAGCATCAGCAGAAGCTCCGAGGAATGGGATGCGGTGACCGGGAGGACGAGGCAGCAGCAGCAGCGAGCAGTGGGAACCGGAGACCTGGCGGCTTAGGCAGCAGCAGCAGAAGGACCGACGACTGGGAGGCGGCGACTGGGAGGCCAAGACAGCAGGAGCAACAGCAGCAGCGAGCACCGGATGGCAGCAACCAGGAGGCGGAGGCAGCAGCAGCAGTAAGCTGTGAGAACCGGAGACCTGGTGGCTGAGGCAGCTGCAGCAGAAGCACTGACGACTTGGATGCGGTGACCGGGATGCCGAGGCAGCAGCAACAGCGAGCAAGGGGAACCGGAGACCTGGCGGCTGAGGCAGCAGCAGCAGATGCACCGACGACTGGGAGGTGGCGACCGGGAGGCTGAGGCAGCAGCAGCAGCGAGCAGTGGGAACCGGAGACCTGGCGACTGAGGCAGCAGCAGCAGAAGCACCGACGCCTGGAAGGCGGCCACCTGGAGGCTGAGGCAGCAGCAGCAGCAGCGAGCACCGGATGGCGGGGACCAGGAGGCGGAGGCAGCAGCAGCAGCGAGCAGTGGGATCTGGGGACCTGGCGGCGGAGGCAGCAGTAGTAGAATCACCGTTGACTGCGATGCGGTGACCAGGAAGCCTAGGCAGCAGCAGCTGCGCGCAGTGGGAACCGGAGACCTGGCGGCTGAAGCAGCCGCAGCAGAAGCACGGACGACTGGGATGTGGTGACTGGGAGGCCGAGGCAGCAGCAACAGTGAACAGTGGGAACCAGAGACCTGGCGGCTGCGGCAGCAGCAGCAGAAGCACCGACAACTGGGAGGCGGCGACCGGGGGGTCGAGGCAGCAGCAGCAGCAGCAGCAGCGAACACCAGATGGCAGCGACCCGGAGGCGGGGCATCAGCAGCAGGGAGCAGTGGGATCCGGAGTCCTGGCGGCTGAGGCAGCAGCAGCAGAAGCATCGACAACTGGGAGGCGGCGACCGGGAGGTCGAGGCAGCAGCAGCAGCAACAGCAGCAGCAGCGAGCACCGGATGGCTGCGACCAGGATACGGAGCCAGCAGCAGCAGTGAGCAGTGGGAACCAGAGACCTCGCGGCTAGGGCAGCAGCTGCAGAAGCAATGACGACTGGGATGCGGTGACCGGGAGGCCGAGGCTGGAGCTGCAGTGAGCTGTGAGAAGCGGAGACCTGGCAGCTGAGGCAGCAGCAGTAGAAGCACAGACGACTGGGATGCGGTGACCGGGAGGCCGAGGCAGCAGCAACAGCGAACAGTGGGAACCAGTGACCTGGCGGCTCAGGCAGCAGCAGCAGAAGCACCGACGGCTGGGAGGCGGCGACCGGGAGGTCGAGGCACCAGCAGCAGCAGCAGCAGCGAGCACAGGATGGCGGTGTCCCGGAGGCGGAGGCAGCAGCAGCAGCGAGCAATGGGATCCGGAGACCTGGCGGCAGAGGCAGCAGCTGCAGAAGCACCGAAAAATGGGAGGCGGCGACCGGGAGGTCGAGGCAGCAGCAGCAGCAGTAGCAGCAGCTGCGAGCACCAGATGTCGGCTACCAGGAGGCAGAGGCATCAGCAGCAAGGAGCAGTGGGATCCGGAGAGCTGGCGGCTAAGGCAGCAGCAGCAAAAGCACCGATGACTGGGAGGCGGCGACCGGGAGGCCGAGGCAGCAGCAGCAGCAGCAGCAGCAGCAAACAGCGGATGGTGGCGACCAGGAGGCGGAGTCAGCAGCAGCAGCGAGCAGTGGGAACCGGAGACCTGGCGGTTGAGGCAGCAGCAGCAGAAGCACCATCGACTGGGAGGATGCGACTGGGAGGACGAGGCAGCAGCAACAGCGGCAGCAGAAAGCACCGGATGGCGGCTACCAGGAGGCGGAAGGAGCAGCAGCTGGGAGCAGTGGGAACCAGAGAGCTGGTGGCTCAGGCAGCAGCAGCAGAAGCACCGACAACTGGGATGCGGTTACCCGGAGGCCGAGGTAGCAGAAGCAGCCAGCAGTGGGAACCAGAGACCTGGCGGCTGAGGCAGCAGCAGCAGAAGCAACGATGACTGGAAGGCGGCAACCGGGAGGTCGAGGCAGCAGCAGCAGCAGCAGCAGCGAACACCGTATTGTGGCGACCACGAGACAGAGGCAGCAACAGCAGGTAGCAGTGGGAACAGGAGACTTGGCGGCTGAGGCAGCAGCAGCAGCAGAAGCACCAACGACTGGGAGGATGCGACCGGGAGAACGATGCAGCAGCAGCAGCAGCAGCAGCGAGCACCGGATGGCGGCTACCAGGAGGCGGAGGCAGCAGCAGCAGGGAACAGTGGGAACCAGAGAGCTGGCGGCTGAGGCAGCAGCAGCAGAAGCACCGACTGTTAGGTGGCGACCGGGTGGTCGACGTACCAACAGCAGCAGCAGCAGCGAGCACCGGATGGCGGCGATCAGGAGGGGAAGGAACCAGCAGCAGGGAGCAGTTGGAACCGGAGATCTGGCGGCTGCGGCAGCAGCAGCAGAAGCATCGACGTCCGGGAGGCGGCGACTGGGAGGCTGAGGCAGCAGCAGCAGAGAGCACCGTATGGCGGCGTCCAGGAGACTGAGGCTGCAGCAGCAGGGAGTAGTGGGAACAGGAGACCTGGCGGCTGAGGTAGCGGCAGCAGAAGCACCGACGACTGGGAGGCGGCTACCGAGAGTCCGAGGGAGCAGCAGTAGCAGCAGCAGCAAACAGTGGATGGCGCCGGCCAGGAGGCCGAGGCAGCAGCAGCAGCGTGCAGATGGAACCGGAGACCTGGAGGCTGAGGCAGCAGCAGCAGAAGCACCGACGACTGGGAGGCGGTGACTGGGAGACTGAGAGAGCAACAGCAGCAGCAGCAGCGAGCACCGGATGGCGGCTACGAGGAGAAGGAGGCAGCAGCAGTAGGAGCAGCAGCAGTAGCAGTGAGCACCGTGACGTGGGGCCCAAGAGGTGGAGGCAGCAGCGGAAGCGAGCTGTGGGAACCGGAGACCTGGAGGCTGAGGCAGCAACAGCAGAAGCACCGACGACTGGGAGGCGGTGACTGGGAGACTGAGAGAGCAGCAGCAGCAGCAGCAGCGATCACCGGATGGCGGCTACGAGGAGAAGGAGGCAACAGCAGTAGGAGCAGCAGCAGTAGCAGTGAGCACCGTGACGTGGGGGCCAAGAGGTGGAGACAGCAGCAGCAACGAGCAGTGGGAACCGGAGTCCTGGCGGCTTAGGCATAAGCACGGACGACTGGGATGTGGTGACCTGAAGGCAGAGGCAGCAGCTGGAGCGAGCAGTGGGAACCGGAGACCTGGCGGCTGAGGCAGCGGCAGCAGAAGTACCGACGACTGGGAGGCGGCGACCGGGAGGCCGACGCATTAGTAGCAGCGAGCAGTGGGAACCGGAGACCTAGCGGCTGAGGCAGCAGCGGCAGAAGCACCAATGACTGGGATGCGGTGACCGGGAGGCCGAGGCAGTAACGGCAGCGAGCAGTGGGAGCCGGCGACCTGGCGGCTTAGGCATAAGCACGGACGACTGGGATGTGGTGACCGGGAGGCCGAGGCAGCAGCAACAGCGAACAGTGGGAACCAGAGACCTGGCGGCTGAGGCAGCAGCAGCAGAAGCACCGACAACTGGGAGGCGGCGACCGGGGGGTCGAGGCAGCAGCAGCAGCAGCGAGCACCGGATGGCGGCGACCAGGAGGCGGGGCATCAGCAGCAGGGAACAGTGGGATCCGGAGACCTGGCGGCTGAGGCAGCAGCAGCAGAAGCACCGACGGCTGGGAGGCGGCGACCGGGAGGCTGAGGCAGCAGCAGCAGCAGCAGCAGCAGCAGCAGCAGCGAGCACCGGATGGCGGTGTCTCGGAGGCGGAGGCAGCAGCGGGAGCAAGCAGTGGGATCCGGAGAGCTGGCGGCAGAGGCAGCAGCAGCAGAAGCACCGACAACTGGGAGGTGGCGACCGGAAGGTCACCCCCCTGCGGGTTCGGGGTTAGAATAGGCCCGCGGTAATCCTGCCTGTCGTAAGAGGCGACTAAAAGGAGTCTCAAACGTTTGGGCCTTAATGTGATGGTCGCCATTAGGGTTTGACCTCCATTTTTCCAAATTCCACAGAAGTACGAGCCTCTTGGGAAAGGACACCTTGCGTGGTGCACCATCAGTCCTCTGTGCCCTAAGGCCTTGGCACTCTTGATCGTCTTGGCGTCGTCACTGCACCCTTCATCCCTCATTTTGGGCATACACACCTGATGGGTTGTGTACGTCACGCCCTTAGTGCGTCACCATCTGCACCCATGATCACTATGGACTACCCATGGCACCCAAAATCCTGCACGGTAGCCAGCCCGTTGTGGTGGGGTCGTCATGTACCCTCTAGGTTGTAGCCCCCTGACAACACAGGGATCGTACTGCCGATGCCTGAGCTGACACCTCCCCACGTAAGCCAAGGAGTAGATGCCCGTCTCTCTGGGGCATCGGGACTCCCAGCAACGGCCATCCTGCCAGGTGGCCTTTGCTGTGGCTGGGTGGCGCCCGTGGGGATAGCCCCTGGTCGGAGTTGGTGGCATCGGGGCGGATGCCCCGCAATGAAGTGGGTGAAATCTCAATCTGGTGGTCGCCCGACCGCCAATGTCTCTAAGCATGGTAAGGTGGAATTTAACGCCGTGACATATAACCCGAAATCGTTCCCATCCCTAGCCACACCATGGGAGGAACGTCGGGCTGCAGACAGACAGGAGCCGTATTCGCCACGATACCTTGTATGCAGCAAAACTGATGGGGATTCGTTTTTGGGGACTAAGCCTCTTTTCTTTGTGCACAATCTCGAAGATAAGTTTGGGGAAGTGGCGTCTCTTTCCAAAATGAGAAGCGGGGCCATTCTGATACAAGCAGCTTCATCTGCACAGTCCCAGGCATTACTCGCCTGTGAGAAGCTCGGTGACATCCCCGTTACTGTCACTCCTCATAAGTCCTTAAATTTGGCCCAGGGGATTATTTTTCATAAAGATCTTCTGCTACAGTCTGATGACGAGCTACGTGAGAACTTGGCACGACGAGGTGTACACTTTGTCCGTCGTGTCTTTAGGGGGCCGAAGGATAATAGGGTCGCTACCGGTGCTTTCATCCTGGCCTTCGAGGGCGACTGCTTGCCTGAGAAAGTCAAGGTCATGATCTACCGGTGCGATGTCAAGCCCTATGTCCCGCCCCCTATGCGATGCTTCCAGTGCTGGAAATTCGGACACATGTCCTCCAGGTGCACTGCCAGCCCCACGTGTCGTGATTGTGGACGACCTCCGCATCCTAATGCTCCATGTGCTCCGCCTCCCACCTGCGTTAACTGTGGGGAGCATCATTCTCCCTGCTCACCAGACTGTGCAGTCTATCAACGAGAGCGGAAGATACAAGAAATTAAGACCTTTGACCGTTTAAGTTACCAAGAGGCAAAGAAGAAGCTAGAACGACTCAACCCCACACCTATGTTGAGGAGTTATGCTACCGTCACACTGCCGCCACCAGCTCCTGCACAGACTCCCTTCTCTGTTGGCCCACAGAGAACTCAAGTCACGTCTGCCCCACCGCTGGGACAGGCCACTCTCTCTTCCACTGCTCCAAAAACACCCAGTTTGGGAGCAGTGCGCCCCAAGCAACCGGGGACATCAGTCCCCACCTCTCAGCCGGAGCGGCGACGGCCCTCTCCGGCTCCTCAGCTGGGGAAGCGACAGCTCTCTCCGGCTGCTCAGCCGGAGACGCAACAGCCTCCTCCGGCCTCACTTGTTCGGAAGGGATCCCTTGGGGGAGTCCCTTCCAAGGACTTCCCCAGTGTCTCCCCCTCAGGGGACTCAGCATTTATTTGCTGGGTACGGGCTTGGCGAACCCGGGGTCCCCGAGCTGTGGACTGGTGTGCGCCGCCAGTCCTCTGACACCGTAAGCTCTGGGCATGCTTCAGCGACCACCGTGTGGCGCAACGGTGGAACGTTGTGTGTCGCAGGGACCGGGGATCTTGGCTTGATTGCCTGGATCGCGAGGATGGTGCATACCTCTATAAAAAACCCTTCAATCTTAAGGTGTGCTGCGCGCCGATAAGATGCATGGCTGTTGAGGTGGAACAGTCGCTAGCGGGCGACCTCTGAGGAACCTGCCGCACCTCAGTTGTATAAGGCTTACCCAGGCATGCGGGGCTCTGTCTGGGCTGACGTTTCGTTCCCTAGCTGCTCGTGGGACGCACATGGCAACCACGTATTTTCCTTCACCAACTTCGCAATCAGTCAAGCGCATGAGGGAGGCTAGTCCTCCCGATATGCAGATGGAAAAGAGTAACAGGGCTCTTGGAGTCGTTAATGACAATGTTTTCATCGTGATTAAGAGGAAGGAGGGCTCATTTGAAAAAGTGTCTCCTTTCTACATACATAAAGGTTTAGGAGGACTCGCAGGTACACTGAAATCTATCAAACGCCTGAGGAATGGTACCCTGTTAGTTGAGACTACTAGGGCAAAGCAAGTGGAGCTGCTTCGAAAGTCAACCAAGTTAGGCGAGTATGATATTACTGTCGAGTTGCACAATTCCCTCAACTCCAGTAAAGGCGTTGTCACCTGCCGTGATTTAATGGATATCGGTGTCGACGAGCTGAAGCAAGAATGGGCAACGCAGGGGATTGTAGACGTGGAACAAAGGACACGTAGGAATAATGGAGTTCTTGAGAAATCTGCCACCTTCATTGTGACTTTCAATTCGCCTGTCTTACCTGAATACGTTCTGGCTGGTTTTCTCCGACTTAGGGTTCGGCCTTATATACCTAACCCTATGCGCTGTTTCAAATGTCAGCGATTTGGCCATACGACATTGAGTTGTGGGGGTGAACCGACCTGCGGTATATGTGGCAAGGCAGCCCATGAAGCTGGGACCAACTGCACATCTCCAGCGCTGTGTATCAACTGCTCTGGGAGCCATCCCGTCTGGAGCAGAGACTGCCCCGTCTTTGCGGAAGAACGCAAAATTCAGGAGATCAAGGTGACAAAGAGGCTACCTTATGTGGAAGCCAAAAAAGAGTATCGGGCTACAAAACCCCCTGTCTTTGCCACATCCTATGCCTCCTTGGTGCAGAACCGTGCGTCGAAAGTGGACGCTTCGACGCAGACCATGTCCAGCGTCGCAGTATCTTCCACCAATACCTGTACCTGCGTTTGTACCTGCCAGAGCACTCCCACTAACGATATAGCTCTTCAGGCTGCTCCACCTGCACCAACTGCTATTGCTGAGAAAACTCCAGTGAAGCCTTCGAAGGCCCTCCAGAAACAGAGTGCCTCTCCACTTCCCCCATCCCCGACTTCCACAAGGAAAACGGGACCAGGGAAAGGGGCACGGCGTTTGACGTCAAACCTGCCGCAGGCGCCATCGGATGTCGTCATGGCATCCCTGACTGATGAGGAGGAAATCGTCATGGATTTTGATACCTCTTCCCCAGAACCTGGCAGCCCCTCTGCTGCCACTCGCTCTACAAGTGCCTCACCAGCGCGGCGCAAAGACAGGGGGAAATCTAAACCGAAACGCTGATATGGCTCCCATACTTCAGTGGAATCTGAATGGAGTCAGACCTCACTTTGCAGAATTGCGGCTGTTAGTACAGGCAAACCCCTTTTGCATCTCTTTGCAAGAGACGCATTTTAAAGAGACCGATACGCCTGTACTTCCAGGATATCGCGTGTACAGGAAAGACGACCTGACTGGTAATAGGGCTCAGGGTGGGGTGGCCGTGTTCATTAAGGACACGTTCCACTCCTCACCTGTGACCTTAACCACAACGCTACAAGCGGTTGCAGCTCGGATCCTGGCCCAGGTTGATGTCACAGTGTGCTCCCTGTATCTACCACCTGCTGAGCACATTGACAGTGAAGCCCTCGCACGGCTCATTGCTCAGCTACCCCGACCCTTTCTCATTTTAGGAGACTTTAATGCTCATCATGCATTATGGGGTTCCAACAAAACCTGCCCCAGAGGCCAGATGATTGAGCAGTTGCTCAGGACTTCCGACGTCATACTGCTGAACACAGGTCAGGCCACGCATTTTAGCACCGCTTCAGGTTCGTCTTCTGCCATAGACCTCTCTATTTGTTCGCCTGTGCTTGCGGACATTGTTCAGTGGGTCGTAGACGACGACCTTCATGGCAGCGACCATTTTCCTATCTGGCTTCATCTGCCAGTTGAAATGGGTCGTGTCGCACAGCCGCCGAAATGGTTGTTCCGGAAAGGAAACTGGACGCTCTACCGGCAGTTGGCTGTTTTTGAACGGTGTGAAGGCGTCCAGGATTGGGTGGATCACATTACGGCGGTGATGCACCATGCCGCTGATGTATCCATACCAAAGTCACAGGGAACACCTTTGAGGCAGCCTGTCCCTTGGTGGAATGACGACTGTCGTACCGCCATCAGAGATAGACGGGCGGCTTTGAGAAGATTCCGTCGGTGCCCCACTGCAGCGCATCTGACAACTTTCCGGATAGCACGGGCGCGGGCGAGACAAATCGTTAGGGAGAGTAAACGGAGGTCTTGGCGTGAGTTCCTGAACTCCATCAATAGGTCCACGTCTTCAAGCAAAGTATGGGAAGCCATTAGGAGGATCTCAAGGCGATACTCTCGACCGCCAATAGCAGCTATACGTGAGCGGGGGTGTCTCCTAACATCTCCGAGAGACATCGCCCGGGCGTTGGCAGAATCTTTCCAAACTATTACGGCCGATTCTAGCCAGGACCCGGAATTTCTGCGCTATCGGGGTACACAGGAGAGGGCTGGTTTTGATTTCCGTTCAAAGAACGCTGAGGAATACAACCAGCCTTTCTCTTTGTGGGAGTTGGACTCTGCTCTGTCCGTATCTCGGGATACCGCACCTGGTCCAGACCTGATATCGTATAGCATGCTGCAGCAGTTGGATCTGCGGTCGAAGGAAGTCCTCCTCCAACTTTTTAATGAAATTTGGAAGACAGGCGACTTTCCTAGTTCGTGGAAAGAATCGATTTTAATTCCCCTTTTAAAACCAGGGAAGGATCGGACCGAACCCAGTAGCTATCGTAGCATTAGTCTCACGAGCTGCGTAGGAAAGACATTTGAGCGTATGGTCAATCGGCGCCTGGTGTGGGTTCTCGAATCCAGATCCTTACTTACCCGCTGCCAGTGTGGGTTCAGGAGGTATCATTCCACCCTCGATAACCTGATCCTACTCGAAACAGCGATACAAGATGCTTTCCTACGTAAGCAACACCTTATCGGGGTTTTCTTCGACCTGGAGAAGGCATACGATACTACCTGGAGGCACACCATTTTGCGGCAGCTTTATGAGTGGGGTTTCCGTGGGCGTCTACCCACACTCATCCGATCCTTTCTGTCGGACAGATATTTTCAGTATAGGGTTGGGAATGTCCTGTCTGACCGTTTTAAGCAGGAGAACGGTGTCCCTCAAGGAAGTGTCCTCAGTGTGACAGCTTTCGCAATTGCCATCAATAGTATTGCGTCCACAGTACGACGGCCCGTGCAGTGCTCCTTGTTTGTGGACGATTTCTCCATTTTCTGTGCGTCTTCCTCCCTCACAGCTGCTACACGCCAATTACAGCTGACACTCGTGCGATTGGAGGAATGGTCTAAGACCACAGGCTTTAAATTCTCTTTGGAGAAGACCGTTTGTGTAGATTTTAACCGTTCCCGTTCTCTTTTTAATCTCCCTGTTTTAAAACTAGGCGACACTGTTCTCCCCTTTATGGGACAAGTGAAATATCTCGGGCTTATTTTTGATGAGAAGCTCACATGGTTGCCACACTTAAAGGATCTAAAGGTCCGCTGTTTAAAGGCATTAAACGTCCTTAAATGCGTCAGTCATAGATCCTGGGGCGCTGACAGGGCACGTCTGCTCCAACTTTATAAGGCCTTTGTGCGACCTCGACTGGAATACGGATGTCAAGCTTATGGCTCTGCCAGACCTTCCTACCTCAAAATGTTGGACGTGATTCACCATGAGGGTATTAGGCTTTCAACGGGGGCTTATCGCACGAGTCCGGTTGCTAGTCTGTGTGTCGAGGCGGGAGAGCCTCCGCTGTCCATTCGGCGTCTTCTCCTCGTGGTACGGCACGCGTACAGGGCCAAGTCCACTCCTCTTTCATTGGCGTCCAACACCTTTTCCCAGCCGGCACTGGAACGTCTCTTCCGCCACCGTCCGAAGGCAACAAAGCCGTTTGGCATCCGTGCGAAGGAGAGTCTCGAGTTAGTACACCTGGAGGGCATTAAGGTACTCCACCAGGGATGGAGTAGGGGATCTCCCTGGCGACTACAAAGGCCAAGATTACTTCTTGATCTGGCTGCTTACAGGAAGTATTGTACCCCAGACCACCTTTTTAAAATTAAACTTACTGAGATTTTAGAACGCCATTCCGATTTTATTACTGTTTACACGGATGGGTCTAAACAGGGTGATTTTATGGGCTGCTCTGCTGTGTTTCCCGATACTGTCCATCGTATAGGGCTCCCGGAGCAGTTCTCAGTTTACTATGCAGAACTGTTTGCCATTCTGCAAGCATTAGAGCATATGCGCCGACATCGTGGCACGAAATTCATCATCTGCTCCGATTCCCAAAGTGCTCTACACGCTCTTGAACAGATGTACCCAGCAGATCGGATGGTGCAAGAGGTGCAGGACGCACTCCTGCTCTTGCAACAGCAGGGTAAGGATGTAATTTTCTGCTGGGTTCCAGGGCACATAGGGATTCCTGGCAATGAACTTGCAGATGCGGCTGCCAAGGAGGCTTGCTCCATCCCACCTTCTGCTCGCTGTTCCGTCCCCCTGCAGGCCATTACGTCTTTCGTGACTCGGAAGGTCATGCGTTGGTGGGAGGCTCAGTGGCTGGACGTGAGGGATAATAAGTTGCGAGCGGTGAAGGATTCTGTCCGACCGTGGCTCACCTCCTTCCGCCACCGACGCGCTGAGGAAGTAGCCCTTACACGGCTTCGAATAGGACATTGTCCTTTGACACATGGTTTTCTGTTACGTCGTGAGGAGCCACCAACGTGTCAGACATGTGGGACACAGCTGTCGATACGACATATTTTAACTGAGTGTGTTTTATATGCGGGTTTGAGGGAAGATTTCAGTTTTCCACCAGACCTACCCTCTCTTTTAACTAATAATGAGGCGAGTGTCGCTAGGGTTTTACGTTTTTGTGTGATGTCTGGCCTTCTTCCCAAAATATTGGGATTGCAGTCTTAATGTGCTGTCCGGTGGTTTGGTCACCCATTATTTGTAAGTGGTCACTCAGCCACCGTTAATTCCTTTTTTACCCGTTTGTACTGCTATTTTATTTTTAGTTTTATCACCCTGTCTTGCTGTGCTGTGTCCAATCTTGCAATTTGAACAATAACATTTCTCTCACAATTCGGCTCTGAATTGAACTTTTGGGAACGGGCGCTGATAACCTCGCTGTTGTGCGCCCTAAAACACTAATCATCATCATCATCCCCAGTGTCTCCCAAGACACTAGCCAGTGGCTGAAGAAGCCACCAGCTGCTGGTCGAAGGGCTTCCCGCTCTTCATCTGTTCCCGATAATGCGTCAGCATGCCAACCCTCCTCCCAAAGACAAGAGAGAGAAGAGGAAGCTCTCCAAGAAGGATAAGGACCCGGTGGTTCCCGCACGAACGCTTCCTGTCAGTTCAGCCTCTGAGGATGAGGTCGAGCTCTTTGCGTCCCCTGACGACCTGGATCTCACAGTCTCCTCAGAAACCATGGCTGTAGCGACGTCCGTCACTCAGTCGGTGGCAGCATGTGACCCTGTGAAGTAATTTGCTTTTTCAGTACCTTCATGCCCTTACAGGACACGCTTTGTACGATCCTCCAGTGGAATTGTGGCGGTTATTTTAGCCATCTCCCTGAGCTACGACAGCTTCTAAGCATGACACCTGCTTTCTGCATTGCCCTCCAGGAAACCTGGTTCCCGGCAATGCGGACCCCTGTCCTTCGTGGATACAGGGGTTATTACTGCAACCGTAGCACCTACAATTGTGTGTCAGGTGGATCCTGCGTGTATGTCCTTACCTCTGTATATAGTGCTCCTGTGCCCCTTCAAACATCATTGGAAGCTGTGGCTGTCCGCGTAAGGACTACCCAGGACATAACCGTCTGCAGTGTCTATCTCCCTCCAGGTGGTGCAGTCTCCCTGACCGAATTGGCTGCACTTGTCGCCCAACTTCCCACGCCTTTTCTTCTCCTGGGGGATTTTAACGCCTGCAATCCACTGTGGGGTGGAACGAAGGTTACTGGCCGAGGCAGAGAGGTCGAGAATCTCATCTCCCAACTCGACCTCTGCCTCTTAAACACTGGCGCTGCCACACTTTTCAGTGTGGCGCATGGCACGTTCTCGGCCATAGATCTGTCGTTGTGCAGCCCAGGGCTTGTACCATCGGTCCACTGGAGAGTCCACGAGGTCTTGTGTGGTAGTGACCATTTTCCGATCTTCCTTTCACTACCACAGCGTCGCTCCCTTGCACGCTCGCCTAGATGGGCATTTAGCCAGGCAAACTGGGACACGTTCTCCTCTGCTGCCACTGTTGAATCTCTCCCCCATGGTACCATCGATGTGGCGGTTGAGACACTGACTGCGGCGATTGTTTCCGCTGCGGTACGTACCATTCCTCGTTCGCTAGGGTGCCCCCGGCGAAAGTCGGTGCCTTGGTGGTCTCCAGAGGTCGCCGACGCCATTAAAGAACGTCGGCGGGCTCTTCAGCGACATAAGCGGCACCCGTCTTTGGAGAACCTCATTTTATTCAAACGTCTCCGTGCTCAGGTACGGAGGCTTATCAAACGGCGGAAACAGGAGTGCTGGGAGAGGTACGTTTCCAACATTGGTTCCCGTACTTCCCCCTCCCAGGTGTGGATGAAGATTCGGCGCATCTTTGGATTGCAGTACTCTACAGGTGTCCCAGGGCTTACCATCAACGGGGCGATATCCACCGATGCCGATGCAATCGCCGAGCATTTCGCACAGCACTATGTTCGGGCCTCTGCGTGGGGGAATTACCCGCCTGCGTTTCGCGCGCTCAAACGCCGGGAGGAAGGCAAACGGCTTTCTTTCGCTTCTCGCCACCCTGAGGCGTATAACGCCCCATTTAGTTTGTGGGAACTCCAGAGCACCCTGGCACAGTGCCCCGATACAGCCTCTGGGCCAGATGGCGTCCACAATCAGATGCTCAAACACCTGTCCCCGGACTGTCAGCGATGTGTTCTTGCCATCTTCAACCGCCTATGGGGTGATGGTGTCTTTCCGTCGCAGTGGCGAGAAAGTACCATCATTCCGGTGCTGAAGCCTGGTAAGGACCCGCTTACTGTGGATAGTTATCGGCCCATCAGCTTAACAAATACTCTGTGCAAGCTGCTGGAACGCATGGTGAGTCGACGGCTGTGTTGGCTGCTCGAGTCTCGGGGTCTTCTGGCTCCATGCCAGAGCGGCTTCCGTCAGGGCCGTTCCACCGCCGATACTTTGGTCTTCCTTGAGTCTGCAATCCGCACTGCTTTTTCCAGGCGCCAACACCTCGTCTCCGTCTTTTTCGACCTCTCCAGAGCATATGACACGACGTGGCGGCACCATATTCTCGCCACGTTGCACGGGTGGGGTCTCCGGGGCTCTCTCCCCATTTTTATTCAGAATTTTTTATCTGTTCGGACATTCCGCGTTTTAATTGGCACATCCCATAGTTCACTTCATATCCAGGAGAACGGCGTTCCACAGGGCTCTGTATTGAGCGTGCCCCTTTTCCTTGTGGCCATTAATGGCCTTGCAGCAGCAGTAGGGTCGTCTGTCTCACCCACGCTATATGCTGACGATTTCTGCATCTTTTTCAGCTCCTCCACCATTGGTGTTGCAGAACGTCGGTTGCAGGGAGCCATTCGCAAGGCGCAGGCGTGGGCCCTAGCCAATGGGTTTCAGTTTTCTCCTGCGAAGACTTGTGTTATGCACTTCTGTCGGCATCGCACTGTCCATCCCCACCATGAGCTCTATCTTCAGGATGCCATGCTCAGGGTTGTTGACTCTTTCCGTTTTCTGGGATTGCTGTTCGATGGCCGGCTTACTTGGCTTCCACATATTCGTGAGCTCAAACGTCAGTGCTGGCAGCATCTGAATGCCCTCCGCTGCCTCAGCAACACAACTTGGGGTGCAGACCGTAACACCCTGCTGCAGCTCTACAAAGCCCTTGTGCTGTCCCGACTGGATTATGGGAGTGTGGCGTATGGCTCAGCGTCGCCCTTAGCGTTGCAACTGCTGGACCCCGTTCACCACTGTGGGGTTCGACAGGCGACAGGAGCATTCCGCACCAGTCCTGTTAATAGCCTACTTGCTGAGGCTGGGGTTCCTCCGCTCCACATTCGGCGTCGACAACTCTTAGCCAACTATGCTGCCCACGTCCGTCGTTCTACCTGTCACCCTAACTACCGTCTCCTTTCCGCCGATGCGGCAGTCCATATTCCACGCCGGCGGCCGCGATCAGGCCACGCAATTGGGATCCGTGTTCGGTCACTCCTTAGTGAACTCGAGTCTTTGCCTCTTCCATCTGCTTTTCAGGTCCGTCCACATACACCACCTTGGTGTATCCGTCGGCCGCAGCTTCAGCTGGACCTCTCCCAATGGCAAAAGGATTCAGTTCCTCCTGCAGTCTTGCGCCGCCAATTTCTTGCTCTCCTCGATGCATCCCGTGACTCTGAGGTTATCTATACCGATGGCTCGATGGTTGATGGCCGTGCGGGGTACGCTTACGCTCATGCGGACTATGTAGACCAGCGCTCCTTGCCGGACGGCTGCAGTGTTTACACCGCAGAGCTAACAGCTATTTTTCGTGCCCTTGAGCGTGTTTGTACCAGCACTGGCGAGTCTTTTGTCATTTGCAGTGACTCTCTCAGTAGTCTACAGGCTCTTGACCAGTGCTACCCACGCCATCCCATTGTTGTTGCCATCCAGGAGTCCGTTCATGCTCTTGAACAGCGTGGACGTTCAGTGGTGTTCATATGGACCCCGGGACACGTTGGGATAGCGGGCAACGAACACGCCGACAAGTTAGCTAAAGAAGCCACCCGCAAACTGCCGTTGGAGATCGGCCTTCCGACAACTGATCTCCGATCGGTGTTACGCCGTCGGGTCTTTGGGATATGGGCAGACGAATGGCGCACTCTGTCTGTACCCAACAAGCTGCGGCGTGTAAAGGAGGCCACGACTCTGTGGGGTTCCTCCATGCGGGCCTCTCGCAGGGATTCTGTGGTTCTCTGTAGGCTCCGCATTGGTCACTCTTGGCTGACGCATGGTCATCTGCTGCGTCGAGAGGACCCCCCCCTCATTGTCGCTGTGGTGCGATTATGACGGTGGCCCATATATTGTTGGACTGTCCTCTTTTAACCGCCCTCAGGCGAACTTTTAATCTCCAGGGTTCTTTATCATCTCTTTTAGGTGACAATGTCTCTATGGCAGATCGGGTTTTAAGTTTTATTCGCGCAAGCGGCCTTTATAGGTCCATTTAAATTTTTTTAACATCACCCTCATTTGAGCTCTCTCTTTTAATTAGTTTTGTGTTGTGATTCGACTCCACCCTAAACTTTTAGGCTGGAGGTTTTAACATGTTGCAGAGTGGCTGCCTCATCCTATTATTTTCGTGATCAGCCAGCCACAGTCCTCTGCTGTGCATTTTTAATTCCTTTTGCCTTTGTTCTCTATGTTGGTTTTGTTGCTGTGCTCTGTTTTCCTTGTTGTCTTACAATGGACTATGGGGCTTTTCTTCCCCCGGAATTTTTCTTTTAGTGCTTCGCCTGACTGGTGGATAGTTTCACTGTGCTCTGTGTTTTTATGAAACAAGGGACCGATGACCTTTGTAGTTTGATCCCTTTCATCTTTAACCCAGCCAACCAACCAAAGCAGCAGCAGCGAGCAGTGGGAACCAAGACCTGGCGGCTGAGGCAGCAGCAGCAGAAGCACCGACGTCTGGGAGGCGGTGACCTGAAGGCAGAGGCAGCAGCTGGAACGAGCAGTGGGAACCGGAGACCTGGCGGGGGAGGCAGCAGCAGCAGAAGTACCGGCGACTGGGAGGCGGCGACCGGGAGGCCGACGCATTAGTAGCAGCGAGCAGAGGGAACCGGAGACCTAGCGGCTGAGGCAGCAGCGGCAGAAGCACCGATGACTGGGATGCGGTGACCGGGAGGCCGAGGCAACAGCAGCAGCGAGCAGTGGGAACCGGTGACCTGGCGGCTTTGGCAGCAGCAGGAGAAGCACCGACGACTGGAAGGCGGCGACTAGGATGCCGAGGCAGCAGCAGCAGCAACAGCAACGAGCACCAGATGGCGGCGACCAGGAGTCGCAGGCAGCAGCAGCAGCGAGTAGTGGGAACCGGATTTATGGAGGCTGAGGCAGCAGCAGCAGAAGCACCGACGACTGGGAGGCGGTGACCGGGAGGCCGAGGCAGCAGCAGCAGCAGCAGCGAGCAGTGGGAACCGGAGACCTGGCGGCTGAGGCAGCGACAGCAGAAGCACCGACGACAGGGAGGCGGCAACCGGGAGGCCGAGGCAACAGCAGCAGCGAGCAGTGGGAACCGGAGCCCTGGCGGCTGAGGCAGGAGCAGCAGACGCACCGACGACTGGGAGGCGGTGACCTGAAGGCAGAGGCAGCAGCAGGAGCGAGCAGTGGGAACCGGAGCCCTCGTGGCAGAGGCGGCAGTAGCAGAAGCTCCGACGACTATGATCCGGTGTCTGGGAAGCTGAGACAGCAGGAGCAGCGAGCAGTGGGAACCGGAGACCTGGTGGCTGAGGGAGCAGCAGCAGAAGCACTGACGACTGGAGGGCGGCGACTGGGAGGCCGAGGCAGCAGCAGCAGCAGCAGCAGCGAGCACCGAGCACCGCATGGCGGCGACCTGGAGGCGGAGGCAGCAGCAGCAGGGAGCAGTGGGAACCTGAGACCTTGTGGCTGAGGCAGCAGCAGCAGCAGCAGAAGCACCAACGACTAGGAGGCGGCGACTGGGAGGCCGAGGCAGCAGCAGCACCAGCAGTAGCAAGCACTGGATGGCGGCGCCCAGAAGCCGGAGGCAGCAGAGGCAGCGAGCAGTGGGAACGGGACACCTGGCGGCTGAGGCTGCAGCAGCAGAAGCACCGACGACTGTGAGGCGGTGACCGGCAGGCCGAGGCAGCAGCAGCAGTGAATAAAGGGAACCGGATACCTGGCGGCTGAGGCAGCAGCAGCAGAAGTTGCCACGACTGGGATGTGGTGACCGGGAGGCCGAGGCAGCAGCAGCAGCGAGCAGTGGGAAACGGAGACCTGGCGGATGAGGCAGCAGCAGCAGAAGCACCGACGACTAGGAGGCGGTGATTGTGAGGCCGAGGCAGCAGTAGCAGCAGCAGCAGCAGCGAGCACCGGATGGTGGCGACGAGGAGGCGGAGGCAGAAGCAGCTGCGATCAGTGGGATCCGGGGACCTGGCGGCTGAGGCAGCAGCAGCAGAAGCACCGACGACTGGGAGGCGGCGACCAGGAGGTCAATGCAGCAGCAGCAGCGAGCATTCGGAACCGTAGACCTGGCGGCTGACGCAGCAGCAGCAGAAGCACCGACGACTGGCAGGCGGTGACCGGGAGGCCGAGGCAGGAGCAGCAGCGAGCAGTAGGAACCGGAGAACTGGCGGCTGAGGCAGCAGCAGCAGAAGCACCGACGACTGTGAGGCGACGACCGGGAGGCCGAGAAAGCAGCAGCAGCGAGCAGTGGGAACCGGAGACCTGGCGGCTGAGGCAGCAGCAGCAGAAGCACCGACGTCTGGGAGGCGGTGACCTGAAGGCAGAGGCAGCAGCAGGAGCGAGCAGGGGGAACCGGAGACGTGGCGGCTGAGGCAGCAGCAGCAAAAGTACCGACGACTGGGAGGCGGCGATCGGGAGGCCGACGCATTAGTAGCAGCGAGCAGAGGGAACCAGAGACCTAGCGGCTGAGGCAGCAGCGGCAGAAGCACCGATGACTGGGATGCGGTAACCAGGAGGCCGAGGCAGCAGCAGCAGAATCACCGACGACTGGGAGGCGGTGATTGGGAGGCCGAGGCAGCAGCAGCAGCGAGCAGTGGGAACCGGAGGCCTGGCGGCTAAGGCAGGAGCAGCAGACGCGCCGACGACTGGGAGGCGGTGACCTGAAGGCAGAGGCACCAGCAGGAGCGAGCAGTGGGAACCGGAGACCTCGTGGCAGAGGCGGCAGCAGCAGAAGCACCGACGACTATGATCCGGTGTCAGGGAAGCTGAGGCAGCAGCAGCAGCGAGCAGTGGGAACCGGAGACCTGGTGGCTGAGGCAGCAGCAGCAGAAGCACTGACGACTGGAGGGCGGCGACTGGGAGGCCGAGGCAGCAGCAGCAGCAGCAGCAGCGAGCACCGAGCACCAGATGGCGGCGAACAGGAGGCGGCGGCAGCAGCAGCAGGGAGCAGTGGGAACCTGAGACCTTGTGGCTGAGGCAGCAGCAGCAGAAGCACCAACGACTGGGAGGCGGCGACCGGGAGGCCGAGGCAGCAGCAGCAGCAGCGAGCACCGGATGGCGGCGACCAGGATTCTGAGGCAGCAGAAGCAGCGAGCAGTGGGATCCGGGAACCTGGCGGCAGAGGTAGCAGCAGCAGAAGCACCGACGACTGGGATGCGGTGACCGGGAGGTCGAGGCAGCAGCAGCAGCAAGCAGTGGGAACCAGAGACCTGGCGGCTGAGGCAGCAGCAGCAGAATCACCGACGACTGGGAGGTGGTGACCGGGAGGCCGAGGCAGCAGCAGCAGCGAGCAGTGGGAACCGGAGGCCTGGCGGCTGAGGCAGGAGCAGCAGACGCATCGACGACTGGGACGCGGTGACCTGAAGGCAGAGGCAGCAGCAGGAGCGAGCAGTGGGAACCGGAGACCTCGTGGCAGAGGCGGCAGCAGCAGAAGCACCAACGACTGGAATGCGGTGACCGGGAGGCCGAGGCAGCAGCAGCAGCGAGCAGTGGGAAAGGGAGAGCTGGCGGCTGAGGCAGCAGCAGCAGAAGCACCGACGACTGGAATGCGGTGACCGGGAGGCCGAGGCAGCAGCAGCAGCGAGCAGTGGGAACCGGAGACCTGGTGGCTGACGCAGTTGCAGAAGAAGCACCAACGACTGGGAGGCGGCGACTGGCAGGCCGAGGCAGCAGCAGTAGCGAGCAGTGGGAACCGGAGTCCTGCTAGCTGAGGCAGCAGCAGCAGGAGCACCGACGACTGGGAAGTGGTGACCGGGAGTCCGAGGCAGCAGCAGCAGCGAGCAGTGGGAACCGGAGACCTGGCGGATGAGGCAGCAGCAGCAGAAGCACCGACGACTAGGAGGCGGTGATTGGGAGGCCGAGGCAGCAGCAGCAGCGAGCAGTGGGAACCGGAGTCCGGGTGGCTGAGGCAGCAGCAGCAGAAGCACCGACGACTGGGAGGCGGCGACTGGCAGGCCGAGGCAGCAGCAGTAGCGAGCAGTGGGAACCGGAGACCTGGCGGATGAGGCAGCAGCAGCAGAAGCACCGACGACTAGGAGGCGGTGATTGGGAGGCCGAGGCAGCAGTAACAGCAGCAGCAGCGAGCACCAGATGGCGGCGACGAGGAGGCGGAGGCCGAAGCAGCTGCGATCAGTGGGATCAGGAGACCGGGCGGCTGAGGCAGCAGCACTAGAAGCACCGACGACTGGGAGGCGGCGACCGGGAGGTCAATGCAGCAGCAGCAGCGAGCATTCGGAACCGGAGACCTGGCGGCTGAGGCAGCAGCAGCAGAAGCACCGACGACTGGGAGGCGGTGACTGGGAGGCCGAGGCGGCAGCAGCAGCGAGCAGTGGGAATCGGAGTCCTGGTGGCTGAGGCAGCAGCAGCAGAAGCACCGACGACTGGGAGGCGGCTACCGGCAGGCCGAGGCAGCAGCAGCAGCGAGCAGTGGGAACCGGAGTCCTGGCGGCTGAGGCTGCAGCAGCAGGAGCACCAACGACTGGGATGTGGTGACCGCGCGTCCATGGCAGCAGCAGCAGTGAGCAGTGGGACCGGAGAACTGGCGGATGAGGCAGCAGCAGCAGAAGCACCGACGACTAGGAGGTGGTGACCGGGAGGCCGAGGCAGCAGCAGCAGCAGCAGCGAGCACCGGATGGCGGCGACGAGGAGGCGGAGACAGCAGCAGCAGCGATCAGTGGGATCCGGAGACCTGGCGGCTGAGGCAGCAGCAGCAGAAGCACCGACGACTGGGAGGCGGTGACCGGGAGGCCGAGGCAGCAGCAGCAGCGAGCAGTGGGAACTTGAGAACTGGCGGATTAGGCAGCAGCAGGAGAAGCACCGACGACTGGGAGGCGGCGACCGGGAGGCCGAGGCATTAGTAGCATCGAGCAGTGGGAGCCGGAGATGTAGTGGCTGAGGGAGCAGCGGGAGAAGCACTGATGACTGGGATGTGGTGACCGGGAGGCCGAGGCAGCAGCAGCAGCGAGCAGTGGGAACCAGAGACCAGGTGGCTGAGTCAGCAATAGCAGAAGCACCGACGACTGGGAGGCGGTCACCGGGAGGCCGAGGCAGCAGCAGCAGCGAGCAGTGGGAACCGGAGACCTGGCGGCTGAGGCAGCAGCAGCAGAGGCACCGTCGACTGGGATGCGGAGACCGGGAGGCCGAGGCAGCAGCAGCAGCGAGCAGTGGGAACCGGAGAACTGGCAGCTTAGGCAGCAGCAGGAGGAGCACCGACGACTGGGAGGCGGCGACCGGGAGGCCGAGAAAGCAGCAGCAGCGAGCAGTGGTAACCGGAGTCCTGGCGGCTGAGGCAGCAGCAGCAGAAGCACCGACGACTGGGAGGCGGTGACCTGAAGGCAGAGGCAGCAGCAGGAGCGAGCAGTGGGTAACGGAGACCTGGCGGCTGAGGCAGCAGCAGCAGAAGCACCGACGACTGGGAGGCGGCGACCGAAAGGCCGAGGCATTAGTAGCATCGTGCAGTGGGAACCGGAGACCTAGCGGCTGAGGGAGCAGCGGCAGAAGCACTGATGACTGGGATGCGGTGTCTGGGTGGCCGAGGCAGCAGCAGCAGCGAGTAGTGGGGACCGGAGACCTGGTGGCTCAGGCAGCAGCAGCAGAAGCACCGACGAATGGGAGGCGGTGATTGGGAGGCCGAGGCAGCAGCAGCATCGTGCAGTAGGAACCGGAGAACTGGCGACTGAGGCAGCAGCAGCAGAAGCACCGACGACTGGGAGGCGGCGACCGGGAGGTCAATGCAGCAGCAGCAGCGAGCATTCGGAACCGGAGACCTGGCGGCTGAGGCAGCAGCAGCAGAAGCACCGACGACTGGGAGGCGGTGACCGGGAGGCCGAGGTAGCAGCAGCAGCGAGCAGTAGGTACCGGAGAACCGGCGGCTGAGGCAGCAGCAGCAGAAGCACCGACGACTGTGAGGCGGCGACCGGGAGGCCGAGTAAGCAGCAGCAGCGAGCAGTGGGAACTGGAGACCTGGCAGCTGATGCAGCAGCAGCAGAAGCACCAACGTCTGGGATGCGGTGACCTGAAGGCATAGGCAGCAGCAGGAGCGAGCTGTGGGAACCGGAGACCTGGCGGCTGAGGCACCAGCAGCAGAAGTACCGACGACTGGGAGGCGGCGACCAGGAGGCCGACGCATTAGTAGCAGCGAGCAGTGGGAACCGGAGACCTAGCGGCTGAGGCAGCAGCGGCAGAAGCACCGACGACTATGTTACGGTGTCTGGGAAGCTGAGGCAGCAGCAGCAGAGAGCAGTGGGAACCTGAGACCTTCTGGCTGAGGCAGTAGCAGCAGAAGCACCAACGACTGGGAGGTGGCGACCGGGAGGCCTAGGCAGCAGCTGCAGCAGCGTGCACCGGAATGGCGGCGACCAGGATTCGGAGGCAGCAGCAACAGCAAGCAGTGGGATCCGGGGACCTGGCGGCAGAGGCAGCAGCAGCAGAAGCACCGACGACTGGGATGCGGTGACCGGGAGGCCGAGGCAGCAGCAGCAGCAAGCAGTGGGAACCAGAGACCTGGCGGCTGAGGCAGCAGCAGCAGAAGCACCGACTGTTAGGTGGCGACCGGGAGGTCGACGTACCAGCAGCAGCAGTAGCAGCGAGCAACGGATGGCGGCGATCAGGAGGAGAAGGAATCAGCAGCAGGCAGCAGTTGGAACCGGAATTCTGGCGGCTGAGGCAGCAGCAGCAGAAGCACCGACGTCCGGGAGGCGGCGACTGGGAGGCTGAGGCAGCAGCAGCAGCGAGCACCGTATGGCGGCGACCAGGAGACTGAGGCTGCAGCAGCAGGGAGTAGTGGGAGCAGGAGACCTGGCGGCTGAGGCAGCCGCAGCAGAAGCACCGACGACTGGAAGGCGGCGACCGGGAGTCCGAGGCAACAACAGTAGCAGCAGCAGCAAACAGTGGATGGCGCCGACCAGGAGGCCGAGGCAGCGGCAGCAGCGAGCGGTGGGAATCGGAGACCTGGCTGCTGAGGCAGCAACAGCAGAAGCACCGACGACTGGGAGGCGGAGACTGGGAGGCTGAGAGAGCAGCAGCAGCAGCAGCAGCGAGCACCGGATGGGGGCTACGAGGAGAAGGCGGAATCAGCAGTAGCAGCAGCAGCAGTAGCAGCGAGCACCGTGACGCGGGGACCAGGAGGTGGAGGCAGCAGCGGCAGCGAGCTGTGGGAACCGTAGACCTGTTGGCTTAGGCAGCAGGAGCAGAAGCAAGACGACTGGGAGGTGGTGACCGGGAGGCCGAGGCAGCAGCAGCAGCGAGCAGTGGGAACAGGAGACCTTGCAGCTGAGGCAGCTGCAGCAGAAGCACCGACGACTGGAATGCGGTGACCGGGAGGCCGAGGCAGCAGCAGCAGCGAGCAGTGGGAAAGGGAGAGCTGGCGGCTGACGCAGCAGCAGCAGAAGCACCGACGACTGGAATGCGGTGACCGGGAGGCCGAGGCAATAGCAGCAGCGAGCAGTGGGAACCGGAGACCTGGTGGCTGACGCAGCAGCAGCAGAAGCACCGACGACTGGGAGGCGGCGACTGGCAGGCCGAGGCAGCAGCAGTAGCGAGCAGTGGGAACCGGCGTCCTGGCAGGTGAGGCAGCAGTAGTAGGAGCACCGACGACTGGGAAGTGGTGACCGGGAGGCCGAGGCAGCAGCAGCAGCGAGCAGTGGGAACTGGAGACCTGGCGGATGAGGCAGCAGCAGCAGAAGCACCGACGACTAGGAGGCGGTGATTGGGAGGCCGAGGCAGCAGCAGCAGCGAGCAGTGGGAACCGGAGTCCTGGTGGCTGAGGCAGCAGCAGCAGAGGCACCGACGACTGGGAGATGGCGACTGGCAGGCCGAGGCAGCAGCAGTAGCGAGCAGTGGGAACCGGAGACCTGGCGGATGAGGCAGCAGCAGCAGAAGCACCGACGACTAGGAGGCGGTGATTGGGAGGCCGAAGCAGCAGCAACAGCAGCAGCAGCGAGCACCAGATGGCGGCGACGAGGAGGCGGAGGCCGAAGCAGCTGCGATCAGTGGGATCCGGAGTCCTGGCGGCTGAGGCAGCAGCAGCAGAAGCACCGACGACTGGGAGGCGGCGACCGGTAGGTCAATGCAGCAGCAGCAGCGAGCATTCGGAACCAGAGACCTGGCGGCTGATGCAGCAGCAGCAGAAGCACCGACGACTGGGAGGCGCTGACCGGGAGGCCGAGGCAGCAGCAGCAGCGAGCAGTAGGAACCGGAGAACTGGCGGCTGAGGCAGCAGCACCAGAAGCACCGACGACTGTGAGGCGGCGACCGGGAGGCCGAGAAAGCAGCAGCAGCGAGCAGTGGGAACCGGAGACCTGGCGGCTGAGGCAGCAGCAGCAGAAGCACCGACGACTGGGAGGTGGTGACCTGAAGGCAGAGGCAGCAGCAGGAGCGATCAGTGGGTAACGGAGACCTGACGGCTGAGGCAGCAGCAGCAGAAGCACCGACGACTGGGAGGCGGCGACCGGGAGGCCGAGGCATTAGTAGAATCGAGCAGTGGGAACCGGAGACCTAGCAGCTGAGGGAGCAGCGGCAGAATCACTGATGACTGGGATGCGGTGACCGGGAGGCCGAGGCAGCAGCAGCAGCGAGCAGTGGGAACCAGAGACCAGGTATCTGAGGCAGCAATAGCAGAAGCACCGACGACTGGGAGGCGGTCACCGGGAGGCCGAGGCAGCAGCAGCAGCGAGCAGTGGGAACCGGAGACCTGGCGGCTGAGGCAGCAGCAGCAGAAGCACCGACGACTGGGATGCAGTGACCGGGAGGCCGAGGCAGCAGCAGCAGCGAGCAGTGGGAACCGGTGAACTGGCGGCTTAGGCAGCAGCAGGAGAAGCACCGACTGGGAGGCGGCGACCGGGAGGCCGAGAAAGCAGCAGCAGCGAGCAGTGGGAACCGGAGTCCTGGCGGCTGAGGCAGCAGCAGCAGAAGCACCGACGACTGGGAGGCGGTGACCTGAAGGCAGAGGCAGCAGCAGGAGCGAGCAGTGGGTAACGGAGACCTGGTGGCTGAGGCAGCAGCAGCAGAAGCACCGACGACTGGGAGGCGGCGACCGATAGGCCGAGGCATTAGTAGCATCGTGCAGTGGGAACCGGAGACCTAGCGGCTGAGGGAGGAGCGGCAGAAGCACTGATGACTGGGATGCGGTGACCGGGTGGCCGAGGCAGCAGCAGCAGCGAGCAGTGGGGACCGGAGACCTGGTGGCTGAGGCAGCAGCAGCAGAAGCACCGACGAATGGGAGGCGGTGATTGGGAGGCCGAGGCAGCAGCAGCAGCGAGCATTCGGAACCGGAGACCTGGCGGCTGAGGCAGCAGGAGCAGAAGCACCGACGACTGGGAGGCGGTGATCGGGAGGCCGAGGCAGCAGCAGCAGCGAGCAGTAGGAACCGGAGAAATGGCGGCTGAGGCAGCAGCAGCAGAAGCACCGACGACTGGAAGGCAGCGAATAGGATGCCGAGGCAGCAGCAGCAGCAGCAGCAACGAGCACCAGATGGCGGCGACCAGGAGTCGGAGGCAGCAGCAGCAGCGAGTAGTGGGAACCGGATTTATGGAGGCTGAGGCAGCAGCAGCAGAAGCACCGTTGACTGGGAGGCGGCTACCGGCAGGCCGAGGCAGCAGCAGCAGCGAGCAGTGGGAACCAGAGTCCTGGTGGCTGAGGCTGCAGCAGCAGGAGCACCGACGACTGGGATGTGGTGACCGCGAGGCTGTGGCAGCAGCAGCAGTGAGCAGTGGGACCGGAGAACTGGCGGATGAGGCAGCTGCAGCAGAATCACCGACGACTAGGAGGTGGTGACCGGGAGGCCGAGGCAGCAGCAGCAGCAGCGAGCTCCGGCTGGCGGCGACGAAGAGGCGGAGACAGCAGCAGCAGCGATCAGTGGGATCCGGAGACCTGGCGGCTGAGGCAGCAGCAGCAGAAGCACCGACGACTGGGAGGCGGTGACCGGGAGGCCGAGGCAGCAGCAGCAGCAGCTAGCAGTGGGAACCGGAGAACTGGCGGCTTAGGCAGCAGCAGCAGAAGCACCGACGACTGGGAGGCGGCGACCGGGAGGCCGAGAAAGCAGCAGCAGCGAGCAGTGGGAACCGGAGACGTGGCGGCTGAACCAGCAGCAGGAGAAGCACCAACGACTGGGAGGCGGTGACCGGGAGGCAGAGGCAGCATCAGCAGCGAGCAGTGGGAACCGGAGAACTGGCGGCTTAGGCAGCAGCAGGAGAAGGACCGACGACTGGGAGGCGGCGACCGGGAGGCCGAGAAAGCAGCAGCAGCGAGCAGTGGGAACCGGAGACCTGGCGGCTTAGGCAGCAGCAGCAGAAGCACCGACGACTGGGAGGCGGTGACCTGAAGGCAGAGGCAGCAGCAGGAGCGAGCAGTGGGTAACGGAGACCTGGCGGCTGAGGCCGCTGCAGCAGAAGCACCGACGACTGGGAGGCGGCGACCGGGAGGCCGAGGCATTAGTAGAATCGAGCAGTGGGAACCGGAGACCTAGCGGCTGAGGGAGCAGCGGCAGAAGCACTGATGACTGGGATGCGGTGACCGGGAGGCCGAGGCAGCAGCAGCAGCGAGCAGTGGGAACCAGAGACCTGGTGGCTGAGGCAGCAACAACAGAAGCACCGACGACTGGGAGGCGGTGACCGGGAGGCCGAGGCAGCAGCAGCAGCGAGCAGTGGGGACCGGAGAACTGGTGGCTGAGGCAGCAGCAGCAGAAGCACCGACGACTGGGAGGCGGTGATTGGGAGGCTGAGGCAGCAGCAGCAGCGAGCAGTGGGAACCGGAGACCTGGCGGCTGAGGCAGCAGCAGCAGAAGCACCGACGACTGGGATGCGGTGACCGGGAAGCCGAGGCAGCAGCCGCAGCGAGCAGTGGGAACCGGAGACCTGGCGGCTGAGGCAGCAGCAGCTGAAGCACCGACGACTGGGAGGCGGTGACCGGGAGGCCTAGGCAGCAGCAGCAGCAGCAGCAGCAGCAGCAGGGAGCACCGGATGGCGGCGACCAGGAGGCGGAGGCAGCAGCAGCAGCGATCACTGGAACCGGAGACCTGGCGGCTGAGGCAGCAGCAGCAGAAGCACCGACGGCTGTGATGCGGTGTTCGGGAGGCCGAAGCAGCAGCAGCAGTGAGCAGTGGTGACCGGAGTCCTGGTGGCTGAGGCAGCAGCAGCACAAGCACCGACGACTGGGAGGCGGCGACCGGGATGCAGAGGCAGCAGCAGGAGCGAGGCGTGGGAACCGGAGACCTTGCGGCTGAGGCGGCAGCAGCAGCAGAAGCACCGACGACTGGGAGGCGGCGACCGGGAGGCCGTGGTAGCAGCAGCAGCGAACAGTGGGAACCGGAGACCTAGCGGCTGAGGCAGCAGCAGCAGAAGCACCGACGACTGGGATGCGGTGACCGGGAGGCCGAGGCAGCAGCAGCAGCGAGCAGTGGGAACCGGAGACCTGGTGGCTGAGGCAGCAGCAGCAGAATCACCGACGACTGGGAGGCGGTGACCTGGAGGCCGAGGCAGCAGCAGCAGGGAGCACCGGGAGGCGGCGACCAGGCGGTGGTGCCGTCGGTGACGGCGGTGGTTAGCTACGGGAGGCTCCCGGCGGCGGCGGCGGCGGCGGGGACCGGATGGCGGGCAGCAGTGACGGCGTGCAGACGGGCGAAAATACGATAGTAACGATTGCGGCTTTTCCAGGTCGATGATACACCCTGAGTGTAGGCCAGGCAGTTTGAGTTTTCGATTATGATCTGAGGGGATCCAGTCCTCGAATGAAATGCATCAGACACTTGTTGCCGACCGCAGCGCCGTATTTTGCCTGTTTACATACCTCTGTATTTGAAACACATGCCTATAACAGTTTCTTTCTCGCTTTAGTATATATGGTGATATACATGGTATTTAAAGACTTTTCTAGTAGAAGCGTCTTGTCTCGTACGCGAAGAGAACTTTAGGAGAATTTCTAAAGTATTACAATTTCTAGAAGTCCTTACTCTGTAGAGGATATTTTTCAATTCCCTGTACAAACTGGTAGAGCTTGTAGGGGGCAGTTAGTGGTTAAAGTTTCAAATTCTGAATTTGGCAGGGGTGAAATACAGGGACCGAAAGGCTATTTACAATTTGTACAGAAACCAGATGGCAGTTATAAGAGTCGAGGGGCATGAAAGGCAAGCAGTGGTTGGGAAGGGAGTGAGACATGATTGTAGTCTCTCCCCGATGTTATTCAATCTGTATATTGAGCAAGCAGTGAAGGAAAGAAAAGAATAATTCTGAGTACGTATTGAAATCCATGGAGAAGGAATTAAAACTTTGAGGTTCGCCGATGACATTGTAATTCTGTCAGAGACAGCGAAGGTCTTGGAAGACCAGTTGATCGGAATGGATAGTGTCTTGAAAGGAGGATATAAGATGAACATCAACTAAAGCAACACGAGGATAATGGAAAGTAGTCGAATTATGTCAGGTGATGCTGAGGGAATTAGATTAGGAAATGAGACACTTAAAGTAGTAAAGGAGTTTAGCTATTTGGGGAGCAAAATAACTGATGATGGTCGAAGTAGAGAGGATATAAAATGTAGACTGGCTATGGCAAGGAAAGCGTTTCTGAAGAAGAGAAATTTGTTAACATCGAGTATAAATTTAAGTGTCAGGAAGTCGTTTCTGAAAGTATTTGTATGGAGTGTAGCCATGTATGGAAGTGAAACATGGACGATAAATAGTTTGGACAAGAAGAGAATAGAAGCTTTCGAAATGTGGTGCTACAGAAGAATGCTGAAGTTTAGTTGGGTAGATCACATAACTAATCAGGAGGTATTGAATAGGATTGGGGAGAAGAGACGTTTGTGGCACAACTTGACTAGAAGAAGGGATCGGTTGGTAGGACATGTTCTGAGGCCTCAAGGGATCCCCAGTTTAGTATTGGAGGGCTGCGTGGCGGGTAAAAATCGTAGAGGGAGACCAAGAGATGAATACACTAAGCAGATTGAGAAGGATGTAGGTTGCAGTGGGTACTGGGAGATGAAGAAGCTTGCACAGGATAGAGTAGCATGGAGAGCTGGATCAAACCAGTCTCAGGACTGACGACCACTACAACAACAACAAGGAACCCATGTCCAGAAAAGTGCCGTTTGGTCGTAAAATATGCTTTAAGATTAGATCACTTTCAAACCACCCGCTTCACGGTACGGTACGTAATGGTGGAGCTGCGCAACGCATGTAGCGAGAACGCTCTACGGATCACCTCAGTATATCACATACGGCGGCGGGCGCAGTCGAGGCATGGATGAGGATTGCGTTTTTGCCTGTTTAGAGTGACAGTTGCGGTACACTCATACACGTGCTTTGCGTTTGAAGAAAGCATTTATTCTACGAATTATATCTCTCGCTTGCTTGCATAGAATTTGTCGGTTACCACCAACATCAGCGATGACAACTTGCAACATATTAAATGAAATTCACTATGTTATTCGCTGCGATCATATTTAATTTTCGAAATGGTTACAACATTCACAGCAGAGTGCTCAGAACACTACTCGGTGCTCATTGGCTGTCGGAGAATGTGTTACGTATGTGCGCTGTTCACCCCTAAACTCAACCGCTGCCGTTCGTGACTCCAACTACAGCAACTAGGAAGGTTGACTGCGATCTTCCACGGACGCGCACTAGGGTTTGTGGAGCGTGGGTATGAAAGAATTCGTCGCAGATACGCCTTGGTCGCTCCTGTAGAATACACGGGTCAGAACTCATGTTTCCATTGCGTATGTTGTGTGAAGTGAGAGATTTGAAAGTGATCCGATTTTCAAACTTATTTTACACCCGAACGGTACATTCCCGGACATGGGTTCCTTATCAAAACAGTATCTGCTATAATGGAAATGATCGTATAACGTTGTTGGCCGGGAGGACCCATTCGGAGGACTTCGGCCGCCATATTGCAAATCCTTTTTAGGTGACGCCACATCGGCGACTTACGAGTCAATGATGATGAAGGACACACAACACCCAGTCCCCTGTCGGGAATCGAACCCAGGCCCTTTGCGTGGTAGGCGGTTACGCTACCGCTACGCTAGCGAGGCCTGCTAAGGCCTATGTGAAACCTCTGTATGCCTGTAATAGGAATTGCGAAATACCTTGTGTATTGGTAAACATCTGCAATTTTATTCCTTGTAAGCCTTTTGGTACGAAAGTCTGAGTCACGTACACTGTCTGGAATATGGTAGCCAAAGAAGAGCGAAAAAACACAAGATGTCAATAAATGTTCTAATCTTCAAGCGTTTAGTTTTACTGCTTGTAGGAGTCTGCTGTTGCACGACTTCCAAATTTCCGGATCACAGTGGTTGTAGTTCAAGGGAGAAAGCGGCCATTGTTCCGTAATTGATTAATTAGCAGCGCACACTGTAAGCGGAAGGAGGAGCCGCTACAAGCTTCCCTCATTACCCGCCTTCCCGTCACTCCAAATTATCCACTTTTCGCCACTACAAACATCTTCTTCATCGGTGTTAAGCTCCCGTGGACACACGAGTCACTTGTTTAACACACCATAACGAAAGGAGAACCTACCTTACGTGATGAGTTAGTGGAACATTTAATGTTTCGATACACTTTTTGCACTGCTTTCGTGACGACAACCAGTTCATCTCATACAGCATTTCGGCAGATGTAGTGAAAAACCACGTAGAAGAACCGTGAGAATGTTGGTTTTCCACATTAATTTTTAAGTAACTTCACAGTAATTGTTAACTGTAGAGACGGCTGCACAGCCTGGAACTCTGCCCCTTTTTCGTTTTTGTATTAACTCCATTTCCCCATTTTAATCTATATATGTCTCACTATTGTCATTTTTCACCCCCCAAGCCAATCTGATGATGTGCCAAATGGGCGAAACGCGTCATTTCCTGTAAATAAAAAAGGTTTTCCAACCGAGATTGTCGTAGTTCAATAAAATTACAGTATTGTTGTACTGGCACATGTTATATAACAAGTGTCAACTTGATCCGAGGAATAATTCTGTTGATACGGCTTTGTAAGGCAGACGTGCTGTGTGTGTCCTTCAAATGGAAAAACTGCAACTCCGTTCTGGCAGAAATTTCTTTTGTTTCTAGCTGTTTGTTGACAGCGGAAATTCGTCAAAAAACGGTGAACGTTTAAGATGAGTTTCATCGTTCGTTTCCGACATTACGAAATGAGCGACTGATCTCAATTATGGCCACAGTTCTCTCGAAGACCATGCGCGTCTATGCACGGCTCACGCAATTCCCGTAAAGCACGAGTTGGTGGTTTGTGGGCGCGAAATTGACATCCGATAGCGTCCTTGATGTATTCCGTCGGGTTCAGATCGGGCGGATCTTGTGGCCAAGACATCGACGTGGGCTCACGACCGTGCTCCTGGAATCACTGTAGTACGATTCTGGCCTTGTGACACGGACAGATAACTTGCTAGAAATACCATCGCCATCGGGCAGACGTCAAGTACGAGGGGATGCCATAATGTTCAAGTAGTCTACAGCTGTCATGGCGCCTTTGATTACTGCCACAGGCCACGTGAAAACAGAGGGTAATGACCCCATAGCATAAAACTGCTCCTACTGGTCTGTGTCCATAGCACGGTGCAACCGGTCACCTGGATGAGGGCATATCCGGGAACGACCATCGACTTAGTGATTCATCCGACCAGGCGATACTTTTCCAATGATACACGGTCCAGAGTCGATGATTCCTTGTACACGGCAATCGTACTTTAAGATGTCGTTGGGACAACATAGGAACTCGTAAAGATTGTCTGCTGCGGAGTCCCATATTCGACAATGTGAGCTGAACACTGAGCTCTGCAGCACTTGTGCCTGCACCAGCATGGAGTTCTGTCATCCTTTCTGTTGCAGATTGACACCTACCCTGCTTTCGAGGGCAGGCGAGTGTCCGACATCCACGTTCTGTGATGAGGCGTGGGTATCCAACACCTTATCGCCTACTCGTGGTGTTACCGACTTTCAACCACTTTCCATAGATACTCGCGAGAGTAGCACTCCAGCAGACAACCAGCTTTGCCATTCCTGAAATGTTCCTATCATTGCTAGAATGATTCCCCATTCGTCTCATCTAAAGTCATACAGCGTGTTCCACTGTTCCTATTATAGACTGTTAGGGTTTGTAGACGGGATGGATAAAGTTTTGATAAGGAACATGTGTTATGCCCAGAGATCGTGGTGCCACGCCGAAGTCGGCAACTGATATCAATACCAGACACATTAGCGACATCTCACTGCAATCCGCAACAACGAATGGGTGAGGCTTAAGAAGATAAACCCTCTGACCCGGGACAGTAGCGCCTTCGCATGGAGGTCAATGTAGAGCCGAGCATCAAAGTGCTCTCTCCCAGTTATGAACTTCAGCTGAAGTAGTCAACAACATCGACCAGGACCACTGTTAGTCATGTCTCAGATGGAAATGTTGAAAATGGTTCAAATGGCTCTGAGCACTATGGGACTTAACTTCTGAGGTCATCAGTTCCCTAGAACTTAGAACTACGTAAACCTAACTAACCTAAGGACATCACACACATCCATGCCCGAGGCAGGATTCGAACCTGCGACCGTAGCGGTCGCGCGGTTCCAGACTGTAGCGCCTAGAACCGCTCGGCCACACCGCCTAGCAGATGGAAATGTACTTTTGTGAAAGCTGAACATTGTACTTCAAAAGAACAGTTTGTAATTGTACGCCGGCCGTGGTGGCCGAGCGGTTTTAGGCGCTACAGTCTGGAACCGCGCAACTGCTACGGTCGCAGGTTCGTATCCTGCCTCGGCCATGGATGATTGTGATGTCCTTAGGTTAGTTAGGTTTAAGTAGTTCTAAGTTCTAGGGGACTGATGACCTTAGAAGTTAAGTCCCATAGTGCTCAGAGCCATTTGAACCATTTTTTTTTTTTTTTTTTTTTTTTTTGTAATTGTACGCATCAAGTGATGCTTTCATAGTCAATGACAGTTGTAAATTGTCAAGAACTGCTGTGGCTATGGACTGCATAAAGTTAAGTAAATTTTCTGAACATTCGTGTAATCAAATGAACTAATATTTTATATGTTGTAGTTAAGCTGAGCCACCCACAGTGATGGCCGGTCGATTGTAGTTTCTTCTGGCCATGACAGAACCTATGCCCAGAAATGTACCGCTTGAATACAGAACAGTTGGAAGATCGGGTCGTTTTCAAATCTCCTGCTTCACGATACACACACAAACTGAGAACAGGGCGCCGTCATCGGTTCCTGCTGTAATTGTGACATCATAAATCATTTTGGTCGGACTAAAAGAACGGCTGCAAGAAACTTGTACGTTTGCAATTAGGAAGTAGTCCGCGTTGCTCCACGGACGCGCGGTACTCTCGACTTTGAAGAGGACGTCCTTCGTCACGTTGAAGAGAACCCGATGACGAGTACTCGAAATATTGTCCTTAATATTGGCTCCTGCAGAGGACAGGGGTCACAGCTCTTTGTCTCCGCTGCGTGCTTTAATATGCCTCTTTTATAAAGGTCTACACAATAACTTATTCACAGCATAGGTGTTAGTTACTTTGAATGAAGTTGAAAAAACACATGCACAATGTACATTCACGTACAGAAGAAAACAGAACACCTTGAATGACTAGAGACAGGATGTTCATATTCACGGGCCATGTACATTAATATGTTCTGTAGAAATGATTATCATTTCAGGCACCTCTGTTCAGCATGTCTCCTTTTGCCTAGTAGGCACACAGTCCGCCATAGGTCCTGATAACGTCTTCCATGCGTGATGGCATCGACGGGTATAAGGTGCGAATGGCGTCCTGTGGTACAGCCATCCATGCTGCATTCATCTGGTTCCAAAGTTCGTTTGTGGAGGTTGGCATTCAGTCACAGCGCTGGACCTGTCGTTTGATCACATCCCAAACATTTTCGATTGGCGACAAGTCTCGTGATCTGGTGAGCCATGGCAAAAGGCTGACATCCTGTGACATCAAGAAGGCACGTTATGGTACAGCAACATGTGGTTGTGCATTGTCTAGCTGAAAAATGGCGTCTAGGGTGTTGTGCAGAAGGGTATGGCTCGGGTCCCAGGATGTCATTCACGTAGGTCACACTGGTCACAGTGTCCTGGATACACACCAACTGTGATTTGTTGTTGTACTCAATAGCGCCCCACACCATTAGACCTTCAGTTGGCGCTGTATATCTTGTGCGAATGTAGTCACTTTGATGCCGCTCCCTTTGTCTGCAGTGAACCAAACTGCGGCCATCATTTTCAAACAAACAGATCCCGGATTCGTCCCAAAACACAAGCTGATGTCATTCCCGTCCCCAGTGACATCGTTCTATACACCATTGCCGTATAGCACGTTTCTGCACGTTCGTCAAAGATAGGCGGAGAAGTGGCGACGTGTATGTAACCCATGCTATAATAAACGGGGACGGTCACCCCTGATATGATACGATGCGTTACACTTTTCCAGTGTTGCGCCAGAGCCGAGGAGGACGCACGTCTGTCCTGCAATGCCATTTGGATGAGGCCTCGATCTTGTCAGGGTGGTGCGCCCTGACCCATTTGATCGTGGTCTACGGCCTTCTGTGTACCATTCTGCACACACCTGTTGCACTGTTGAAACACTTTGTCCCACACAAGCAGCTATTTCCCGGATGGATGCATCACATTCCCTAATGCCAATAATGGGCCCTCTTTCAGACTCACTGATCTGTTGGTACGGTTCACACATACACCTGCGAGACATCCTGCACATCTGCTCGAGTCACACTGATCCATTATCTTCAGTTTACAGTGACAACGAGACTGCAGGCACATTTTAACGGTAGGTGGTGTTGCACCATGATATCGATGTTGACCCTGAACCCGTGGGCCGACAGAACATATTAGTGTGTGTGTCCTATGAATACGAACGTCCAGTCTCTTGTTGTTCAAGGTACTCTGTTTTTTCTGAACATGAGTGTATAACTATTAAATCTGTACTTAGCTGATTATCTTGATATTGGATTCGTTGTCTCTTCTCAAGGGTGTGATCATGTCCACAGATTTTGTTTCTAGGAAGAAATGGTACTATTTTTGGTATTGTTAAGTTCGATGGTTTACTAACTACCAAATAAACACAGTTTCTTCATCACGTCTACTGTATTCTCAGTTTGTCAGATGACTGATCACAATAATAATACAACTTCCACATTAATGATATTTTATGCTCACATGCACTACAAAATCATAGTGGTCCTTTATGTCTGTATAAAACAAGTCTGTCCGTTCCAAGTAACTTCTCAAAACCCCTCTCTACAACTGCTCTACCCACTAAATTGGAGGAACCAGAACAGACCTAATGTGCATGAAGACCAAAGATTTCAATCATTTACACAGATACTGAACAAAGTGTTTTAACTGTCTTACATAAATTGAAATATAAACATTGAAACAGTTGGTGTTAACATCTATGCAAAGTACTTTATAAAAATTGGCGTATTTATGCGCACTTAATTTAAATTTTTCTTCAGTAGAATGGTTGTTATTGCGCTGGCGTACGCTAGCGCCAGCACACTAGGCAGCAAAGACATTGCGAGAAGATCGATAGAGACCAAAGACAGACTGGCAAGAAACGGGCTGTGAACGCCCTCTCGGCCACCACTATTTAGATCGCCGCCGCGGGCAGGACAGCCCAGTCAGTTGCAGTGAGTTAATGAATTGAGTCATCAGTCGCAGCTCAGTGGGAGTCGCAGTCGCTGTTAGGTCAGCCTCTAGCTCAGACTCAGGCAGCACACAGCGAACAGAGTAGTGTACATAGTGGGACTTGTACTTCATCAGCAGTGAGGCTAACATGGACTATTACGGAAGAGCTTGTACCACAGAACATCGAATCTTGAGTTAAGTAACTTCTTATTGTTATGAATAAAGAACCCTGCTAATTCAAGCATGCAGTTTGTGTTACAGAAAGAGGATACTGGCCAATAAACAAGATCCTCTCCTTGCTTCCAATGGTACAAGCTTACAGTGACAACGAGACGACACAAAAGTTCACAAGCTACAAACATGAATATTTTTATATAGTTTCTATTTTATTTAGATGTGAAGTGATCGATACGGTGTCGGAGATTTCACATTATGTGTTAGGCATGGTTACATCACAGTGCATACAGTGCAGCACTTCTTTTACATTCAAACGGTAGACTTCCAGACATGGGTTCCGTATCAAAACTTTTTCTGCTAAGTCCCATCTAGAAACCATAGAAGCCTATAATATGGGTTGTGAAATACCCTGTAATCTCTCCTTATCGCGTCACGTGACGAAAGTGCCACTTGGCAGCACTTAATCTCTTGGTGGACAGTGTTGATGATATTTTGGCTCATCTTTGTAAGAAAATATCTATACGATGTTGGCAGATACATTATTATAGGTGTATGACGTACCTCTTATCGAAGGTATATAAGAAGAAAACATATGTTTTACGTGAAGAGTTAAGTATGAGAAATTTTGTCCTGAATGGGGCCTTTATTTGTTGAATGTCGATCAGAAAGAACTAGCAGAATGAATTTCTGTCATATCTAGACCGTTTTTATAAAGATTCAACCCGATATACACTCCTGGAAATTGAAATAAGAACACCGTGAATTCATTGTCCCAGGAAGGGGAAACTTTATTGACACATTCCTGGGGTCAGATACATCACATGATCACACTGACAGAACCACAGGCACATAGACACAGGCAACAGAGCATGCACAATGTCGGCACTAGTACAGTGTATATCCACCTTTCGCAGCAATGCAGGCTGCTATTCTCCCATGGAGACGATCGTAGAGATGCTGGATGTAGTCCTGTGGAACGGCTTGCCATGCCATTTCCACCTGGCGCCTCAGTTGGACCAGCGTTCGTGCTGGACGTGCAGACCGCGTGAGACGACGCTTCATCCAGTCCCAAACATGCTCAATGGGGGACAGATCCGGAGATCTTGCTGGCCAGGGTAGTTGACTTACACCTTCCAGAGCACGTTGGGTGGCACGGGATACATGCGGACGTGCATTGTCCTGTTGGAACAGCAAGTTCCCTTGCCGGTCTAGGAATGGTAGAACGATGGGTTCGATGACGGTTTGGATGTACCGTGCACTATTCAGTGTCCCCTCGACGATCACCAGTGGTGTACGGCCAGTGTAGGAGATCGCTCCCCACACCATGATGCCGGGTGTTGGCCCTGTGTGCCTCGGTCGTATGCAGTCCTGATTGTGGCGATCACCTGCACGGCGCCAAACACGCATACGACCATCATTGGCACCAAGGCAGAAGCGACTCTCATCGCTGAAGACGACACGTCTCCATTCGTCCCTCCATTCACGCCTGTCGCGACACCACTGGAGGCGGGCTGCACGATGTTGGGGCGTGAGCGGAAGACGGCCTAACGGTGTGCGGGACCGTAGCCCAGCTTCATGGAGACGCTTGCGAATGGTCATCGCCGATACCCCAGGAGCAACAGTGTCCCTAATTTGCTGGGAAGTGGCGGTGCGGTCCCCTACGGGCACGTGCACCTTCCGCCGACCACTGGCGACAACATCGATGTACTGTGGAGACCTCACGCCCCACGTGTTGAGCAATTCGGCGGTACGTCCACCCGGCCTCCCGCATGCCCACTATACGCCCTCGCTCAAAGTCCGTCAACTGCACATACGGTTCACGTCCACGCTGTCGCGGCATGCTACCAGTGTTAAAGACTGCGATGGAGCTCCGTATGCCACGGAAAACTGGCTGACACTGACGGCGGCTGTGCACAAATGCTGCGCAGCTAGCGCCATTCGACGGCCAACACCGCGGTTCCTGGTGTGTCCGCTGTGCCGTGCGTGTGATCATTGCTTGTACAGCCCTCTCGCAGTGTCCGGAGCAAGTATGGTGGGTCTGACACACCGGTGTCAATGTGTTCTTTTTTCCATTTCCAGGAGTGTATTACTGCGAATGAGACATGTGTGCCCCACATAAAGCCAGAACTAAAACAACAGCCTGTAGTGTCGCACCAATAATAGACGAAAGCGATTTCGTCCTCTGGAACAAATATGACCAGTGTTTTCTGGGATGTAATGACTTATCATATTGATTACTTTGCAAAACATAAAACAAGAACTGGTGAAGACTATATTATTCCCCTTGAAATAAATGGATGAAAAAATGGATGTGCAGGACTGGATCTCAGTAGAAAATATTTATCTTTCATTACTACAATTCACCTGCCGACAAAGGTGGTTTGCAGTGCAAAATTTAACGCATTTGAAGCAAGAATGATTGAAACATGTACCCCATTCACCAGCTCTACCTGTTACCATGCGTGAAGACTTCTGTGGCAGGAAAATTTCTGATAATAATTGTTGAAATCGGTATTTTTAACCTTTCACATCCACCTTTTAGGCCTAGAATCTACTTATACTGAGCAAGCAGTAAAGGAAACAAAAGAAAAATTTGGAGTAGTAATTAAAATCCATGGAGAAGAAATAAAAACTTCGAGGTTTGCCAACGACATTGTAATTCTATCAGAGACAGCAAAGGATCTGGAAGAGCAGCTGAACGGAGTGGACAGTGCCTTGAAAGGAGTGTATAAGATGAACATCAACAAAAGCAAAACGAGGATAATGGAATGTAGCCGAATTAAATCCGGTGATGCTGAGGGAATTAGATTAGGAAGTGAGATACTTATCGTAGTAAATGAGTTTTGCTATTTCAGGAGCAAAATAACAGATGATGGTCGACGTAGAGATGATGTAAAATGTAGACTGGCTATGGCAAGGAAAACGTTTCTGAAGAAGGGAAATTTGTTTACAATGAGTATTGATTTAAGTGTCAGGATGTCTTTTCTGAAAGTATTTGTATGGAGTGTAGCCATGTATGGAAGTACAACATGGACGAGAAACAGTGTAGACAAGAAGAGAATAGAAGCTTTCGAAATGTGGTGATACAGAAGAATGCTGAAGATTAGATGGGTAGATCACGTAACTAATGAGGAGGTACTGAATAGAATTTGGGAGAAGAGGAATTTGTGGCACAACCTGAGTAGAAGAAGGGATGACTCAGTACTAGAACAACACCCAGTTTCGTGAATTTCTGTTGTGATTTCCGTGCTATATCTGAAAAATATTTATTCACACGGTTTCTTAGTTTCTATGGATCATTAATCGGTTTAGACTAGTCTCTTATCTTTAAGTTACGGTGATTTTATGTCTGTTACCCTGTTTCTTGTTTTATACGTTTTCAGACTGCTTTGGTGATACACGGTTTTCTTTCAGTTGTTGGTCGATTGTGATTACTATCACTATTCACTTGTTAAGCATCTGGAAGACTGAACCTAGGACTGTCATGGACTACGATGGCGCCGATGAAGGATATTTACTGTTAAACTTATAAGCGAAAACATTATGATCACCTGCTTAATAGCTTGTTTGTCCGTCTTTGGAACAAAATACATGACTGGTTCTGCGCGTCAGAGATCCCACAGCTTGTTGCTAGATTTGTCGAGATATATGGCATTAGATGTCTTAGCACAGGTCGTGTAATTCACGTAAGTAACGGGCCGCTGATTTGCGTACGCTGTCATAGCACCCGATGGCGACACAGATGGGTCCCGTGGGATTTACATCAGGCGAATTTCTTCGCTGAGACATCAGCCTCAGTTCATTATAATGCTCCTGAAACCACTGTAGCGCGGTTCTGGCTCCGAGACACGGTCAGTTATACTGCTGGAAGATGACGTCGCCGTCGGGGAAGACATCAAGCACAAAGGAGTGCTGGTGGTTCGCAGCTGTCAGCGTGTCTTCGATTACGAAAACAGGTCCCATGCGCAGGAGAATGTCTCCCATAGCTTAATAAGAGGGCTGTTCAATTAAGAATGATCATAATTTTTTTATGGTCATAATTTCTTGCGCAAAAATTTAATATTATGATATTCTGTTAGCTTAATGTGCAAGAAACACGCCGTAGTAGTTTCATTGTCGAGACTCCTGCTTCCCGCCTGTGAGAGGCTGGCAAGGTGAGACACGTACAGTATCACCTGCCGCTGCAATGGAGGTAACACGCGAGGAACATTATGCGGCTTTGAAATTCTGCTTTCCTCTCAACAAATCTTCAGCTGAGGCCTATACAGTGCTACAGGAGGCCTATGGAGAATCTGCACTTCCCTACAGCACAACTCGAAGGTGGTTTAAAATGTTTAAAGAGGGGAGACAATCAATTTCAAGCGAAGGTGGACCCGGTGCTCCAGTTGCTGCTCATACAGAAGAAAACATCAACACTGCTTCTGTCACTGTGAGAGAGGATTAACTTAATATCACTTTCTGAAATACTGAACATTTCATTGGGTGCCACCCACACGTTGGTGACAGAAAAATTACGCATGACTCGTGTTTGTGCGAGATGGATTCCAAGACTGTTGATTCCCGAACAAAAGGACATTCGCGTACAGGTCTGCATGCAGTTAAAGTTGATGTTAGAGGAAGATCCGGAGTTTCTTCAATTGTAATCACTGCTGATGAAACTTGGCTACATCATTTTGATCCTGAGAGCAAACTGCGAAGCTCAGTGTGGGAATCTCCTTCATCATCAGCCTCCAAAAAAAGCAAAAGTGGTTGCTTCTGCTGGGAAAGTTATGGTCATCTCATTATTGATATTCGTGGAATGGTTTATCAGCGTGTTTTACGTGCACACACATCAGTAAGTGGACAATACTACAGGGATGTCCTGAAAACATTGCAAGTCCATATCAGGCGTAAAAGATCTTATTTCCGTGAAGCAAGCTGGATGCTGCACCACGATAATGCGCGGCCGCATATTGCCGATGTTGTTGCCGAATATCTTGCAAAAATCAGCGTGAAATGCATCCCTCATCCTCCATATAGCCAGGATTTAGCTCCATGTGACCTTTTTCTATTCCCTAACATGAAGAAACGCCTTCGTGGGCATCAGAAGCAGTGGTGAAAGCTGCGGAGGCGATTTTGAAGGACCTCTCAAAAAATGGTTTCCAGAATGTATTTGAAGACTGGTAGAAACGCTGGGACAAGTGTATTCATGGGACAATACTTTTAGAAGGACCATCAAAATTATGAGTATCAGTAAACACATGTTGTCAAAAAAATTACGATCGTTCTTTATTAAACAGCCGTCATACTGATCGCAACAGCCTGCGTCCGTGGCGCGCTGCACGTTTCGAGCCGCCGTTCACCTCTATGACGGCGTTTGTGGAGACGACCATCGACCTCGTGTAGCAAAAATGTGATTGACCCGAAGAGCCGACACGTTTCCATTGATCGACGGTCGAATCCCGATGGTCCCGTCCCAACTACAATCGTAACTGACGATGTCGTCGGATCAACATAAGAACACATAGGGGTGGTCGGGTGCGGAGCTCCATGTGTAACAATGTACGATGAACAGTGTGCTCAGAAACATTGTGCGTGCACCAGCGTTGTGCTCTTTCTGCAGAGATGCCTCAAATCACCATCTGTCCTACTTCACAGAGCAGACAACCCTCCGAACCCCACGTTCTGTGAACAGTGGTGGACTTCCAACCATTTAGCGCCTAGTTGTAGCCTCACTGTCCTTCTATCTGTTTCCGTAGATGCTCACGACAGCAGCACGTGAACATTCGACCAGCTTCGCCGTTTTCGAGTTACCCGTTCACAGGCTTTGCGTAATAATAATCTGCTCTTTGTCAGAGTCGCTGGATTTACCAATTTGTTGCCGATATCTTCGCCAAGGTGATCCTCCGTTCGTGTCTACTCCTCTTACATACTTTTTGTTAGCGCGCCAGCAGGGGACGTCCAACGTCTGCCTTTGCTAACAACACGACTTTGCCTGTAGCCTGGCTTATCAGTGTATGCAGTCGAAGGAATATAATGGCAGTCGTCCTCATTCTTTTTCTGTCCTTTTTGCAGTCACTGGAAGAACAGGTTCATTTGTCTCTGTTGTGAAGTGCTCTCGGAAGAGGGAGTGTTTGTAAGAAATTTACACTGCCAAGTGACAGAGGGCGTAATTTAATTAGATTGTTTGCAGATGATGCTGTGAATTACCGTCATTTAAATCCATCAGATGATCAAAACGAATTACAAAATGATTTAGACAAGATATCTGTATGGTGCAAAAGTGGTAGTTGACTCTAAATCATGAAAAGTGTGAAGTTATCCACTTGAGCACTAAAGGGAATCCTCCAAATTTCTGTTACACAATAAATCACACAAATATAAAGGTTGTAAACTCCGCTAAATACTTTGGGATTACAATTTCGAATAACTTAAACTGTGTAAGGTATCGTGGTCTCCTGACCTTCATTGCTTACATATTCCGCCCTCACAATCATATTCCGCACATCAAGACGCTTCATTCGAACCCGAACTCAATAAGATAAAGTCAATGTTGTATAAATTCATGTAAATGCAAATAAAAAGTAAATCGCAAGTGCGCACTGAGGATGAAAGAATCGAGGCTGGCGTACACACACACATTCAAGACACAACGGTCACAAAAGCTTTTAGTTTGGGAGAGGCAAACTGCACGCCAGGAGGCTGTTCCCTTCAGAGGACGAGTCAACCTATCTACGTCGGCCGGCGACCGCCCGTAGAGCAGACAGCGTTTGCCCGAGTGAAAGGGAGAATGACCCCATGTTCGGCTTAAAAGCAAATTCCGCTACATTGTGTGGGAGCGCCTAGCCTACCCATTCTTTACAAACATAGCACGCAGTTTCCGAGGTTTTCACAGGGAGACAGCAAACGCCAAACGCCGATGCTACAGATTTCCAGATTGATCGCCTTAAACGAAACGTCATTCTCCAGTTTTAGAAGAGCAATGCTGATTGGCAGACGATATTCCTGACGCCTTGAGCTGAAGGCGTAATGGAAGAGACCGAAAGATATACCCCTTCACGTCTGGCATGGAGAGGGGCCATTCCATTGTCGCTCTTGGAGCGAGAACACGTAACGAGAGCGTGTGTGCTCCTACGTGTACTCAAAGAGTGAGGAACAAGTCTCTCCTCAGTACTTCACAGGGAGAGCACCTCTGTCGAGAGCGAATGGGAGTGTGACTCTATATTGAGTCCTTGCGATTAAGCATTGTTCACTGTGTTGGCGGTGTGAACGGACAGAGTTATAGTTAAACCCCTGTGAGCGAATTTTTGAGTGGCATCGTGGTGGACTGGTTATCTGACCAGTGTACCACGCCAATAGTTAGACTAGGAGCGAATAGGAGACCTTGACTTCATCAGGGCATAGGGAGAGTTTGATTGGCGAAGATCAATCCAGATAGAACGAGAGTTATCTTACTTGTCAGCAGCGAGCGGCGCAGACAGCAGTCATCGCAGCTTACGGTATTGTGCGCTACAGTTCTTGCGAGCCCCATATTTCCTCCACGACAGTACACTTCACTGCATTTCACACGCAACAGCCTTGACCGTACCTAGCAACATTCTAACGGATAATTATTGAAGTTGAGTAGGTGCTGCTCTCAGCCATTCTGCCAAGTCAATAACAATCTTAAACTTGGTATAAAAATTTCATTAGCGAACCCTATCCTTAAGAGGTAACTTCACATTCCGAAAAGAACTCGGAAATAACTTGTTCAGTTCATAACTAAAAGTGCCATTATGATTTCTCAGAAGTTTTGCAAAAAAAATTAATAATTTTCGTTAGCTTCATGTTTTTCTTACACTAACTAGCACTACTCCAGTACCCATGTATCCCACTAGTTACGTAAGGAATTTTTTGAATTTTTGTGTCATTTCCTTACTGCGGACGACTCCAGAAGATATTTATTGCTGAAGGTTTATCAGGCATTTCTCTTTAGAACGTTAGGAGCGTCTGTCTGACTTCTGTAGTAGTGTGGGGCTGGAAATTGCATCTTGCCGGAGCCACAGGGCAAAGAGTACATCTTAGATTAATCCGTTGCGCAGAATGACAGAATAGCTAGCACCCACACACCCACAGAAAATGGCAACCCTGCCAGGATAGGTAAAATAGGTTAGCTACCAAGATAGGAAAGTGTCAAGATAGTTACGTGTGGAACGTCGCAGCAGTAGCACTTTCAAGAACTTTCTTTCATGTATTAAATAGCTATTAGCAAAGATTGGGATCAGAATAGATACAGGTAGTGAAGAAAGCAGAATTGTAGGGAAAAGGGCGTGTGTTATTGTGTTGGAAAATTTTGCAGAGACGCAGTGTGATGCAGCATCATATAAGTTAGTATTAAGAAATAACATTTTTCTCCCTTTGCAAGCGCACAGGTAGAGATTGGAGACTGTAGCAGAGGAGACAGAATATTAGCCGAGAAGTCACGACGTTGTTTTTGTTGTTGGTTCAACCAACTGGTAAGTGGTCGTGCAGTTTTGTAGATAGGGTTGTGGTGTGTTGAAAGAATATCCATGTTAACGAGAGCACAAGCCAAAAGGTTACGTGAAAGACAGCAAGTAGACAAGATGGGGGAGAATCGACCAGATAGACAGCAAGTAAACGAGCTTATTGAGAATAGGACAGAAGGTGAACCTGAGAATAGGACAGACGGTGAATCAGAGAATAGGAAAGTCGGGGAGCTGCAGAATCAGCAGGCTCAGTTAGACTGGGATAAAATTGAGACAGATCAGACAGATGGGAATCGAAGGGACGAGAACATCGAATTTCCAGAATATGAAATTCCAGGTAGGGCACATTCTGAGCCAGAAATAGACAGCCCACGTAGGAAATGGCAAAGATTAGAAGCGAAACGAGCACAGGAAACGCGTTTGTTTGCCGCATATTCAGGGACAGAATACGCGTCAATACAGTCAATGAACCGGCAGTTAGCTAATGTTCAAAAAATGGTTCAAATGGCTCTGAGCACTATGGGACTCAACATCTTAGGTCATAAGTCCCCTAGAACTTAGAACTACTTAAACCTAACTAACCTAAGGACATCACACACACCCATGCCCGAGGCAGGATTCGAACCTGCGACCGTAGCAGTCCCGCGGTTCCGGACTGCAGCGCCAGAACCGCTAGACCACCGCGGCCGGCTTTAGCTAATGTTCAAAGAGAAGTAGACAGTGAGGAAGAGGGGATCATTTAGAATACGTCGAACCTATTCGTACACAATCTTAATATGCTCCAACAACAGACACAGAATTTTGTGGAGTTACGAGCGCCACGAAAATGTTCCGTAATAGACGCAACTGTAACTGCAAACACAAGACATACACAACAGAGAGGGCAGAATGCGGAGTTGTTTGCGCCACGTAATGGTTCAATGAAAACGCAAGTAGTCCTCAACACAGACAGCACGGGTTATTGCAGTTATCCAACTTAGAAACGACACAGCACAGCCCAGTAAACGACGTAACTGACCGAGTAGAAAACGATAGATCGAGAATACATAGTTCAACAGAAGGTAGTGTTACAGGACAGGACGCGATCATGGAGATGTTACAAAAATGGACGCTAGCATGACGAAACAGAATCAGGTTGCACTGAAAAAATATGATCAGAGGATCAATAAAATAGATCTTAAAAACAAAGATCAGTTTGAAAAGCTTCGAACAGAGTTGATACAAACTATCGAAGAAAAGATCGAGACCGATTACACCTGTAGCGAAACAGCTGACACGTCAAGCATTAATTCAGTACACGAACACGCGCCGTCTAAGAAAGTTCAAGTAGAACCAAGGCTAGACGTAACACTCGCGCAGAAATCGAAACAGAAAACCCCGATTAAAGTAATACATGACATGCCACAGGACCAGGCACAGTATCTAGAAAAACGGAACACACACATTCAGCCGGTACCAATCGAAAGACAGGCCACTAAACCAGTAAATCCAATGACACAACATAATAGCAGCACAGGTACTATACCGCGAACGACGAGAGTAGAAACACACGAACAACACTTTTGTTCACCAACGATACGATATGACGCGGATATGAGTTAGGAAATTGAGAGTAGGCAGACAGGCAGTAGATTACCAGAGAATAAACACGACGACACAAGCAGTGGTAGATTATTTGAGTCCATGAATCAGCCACATACCGGATTTATGAATAGATATGATACAGACCACTTCCTTACAGTTAGAAAATTTCAACATTTCAAGGAAGAAGGCGGTAGCTTGCATGCACGCACATTCATCGATCAGTTTCAAGTAGGCTTACCAACCACTGGAGCGTAGCTCACAAACTTGACTTCATTTGCCGGCCGTGGTGGCCGAGCGGTTCTAGGCGCCGCAGTCTGGAACCGCGCGACCGCCACGGTCGCAGGTTCGAATTCTGCCTCGAGCATAGATGTGTGTGATGTCCTTAGGTTAGTTAGGTTTAAGTAGTTCTAAGTTCTAGGGGACTGATGACCTCAGATGTTAAGTCCCATAGTGCTCAGAGCCATTTGAACCATTCTGCTAATTTTACCTGAAAAAAGTCTATTTATGAAATCATTAATTGCAGACGGTCATAGCAAACATCCATACATATTACAAAAGAGGATGCATGTATGTATGTCTGTATGTTCCACATCTCCTCCTAAACCACTGGATCGATTTCAAACAAACTTGGTACACATATCACTTACTGTCTAGAAAGAACTACTATTGGGGTAAGAACCATCTACCTCTCAAAGAAGTGTGGGAGGGGATGAGAAAAGAAGCGTAGCCAACATTGCGCAAGTAGCCAGACTTTCTGCATCCAGTATTTTAGAATTAGAGTACTTGCAACCAACTTTACACATACCGTATTGATCCGAAAATAAGCCACACTTTTTATCCAAATTTCACCTTGGAAAAGTTAGGGTGCCGCTTACATTGGCTACATTGTCTTTCTACAAACGATTCTTGTGCAAAAATTAAGCTGACTTGGAACAATACAACTAGCGTCTGTAGCCGATTCTGGCGACAAGGCATTTTATTACGCAAGAATGCAAACTTTTAGCGGTGTATCATTGGCGTTAACATTGTGTAGGTCTACCAGTATTGTTTCGCTAGCTTATAATTCAGTTTTAGTTGGATGCTGGTAAGAAAACCTGATTTATGACGATATGAAAGACCATTTAGAGCAAAAGGCAACATCAAGTCAAGAAATTCCACGTAGTTCCGATGCAAACTTCAAACTTGCAGTTGTGTGTTATGCCAAAACTACAACCAACAGAGAGGCCAGAAGAAAGTATGGACTTGACGAATCTAATTGGCAACGCTGGGTTGCTCCACAAGAAAAGTGGAAGAAGGCAGTTTCACCAAGAAAATGGTTCAGGGGTTCGAAACGTGGCAAGTATCCGGTATTTGAAGCTACTATTCTTTCCTACGTGCAAGATAACAGGGAAGTGCCTATCTTATGAGAAATTTTCCAGCTGAAGGCCTTGGAAGTCGCAAAAGTCTTTAACGTGTCGCAACGAGAATTTCGTGCGGGTATTGGTTGGTGCCGTCGGTTTATACGGAGAAATGGCCCTGCTCAGCCACGAAGTACTATACCAGAACAGAGAATGCCAGCAGATTTCGAGGAGAAGTTGGTCAACTTCCAGTTGCGAAAGTGTTACTCTTACCCATTTCATCAGATTGACAATGCTGGTGAAAGGCCAGTATTTTTTAAGATGCTGAACAATACGACGGTAAAGGGGTGAAAAGAATCTCATTAAGTGGAGCCGGCAGCGAAAAAAAAGAATAACTGTGATGTTAGCTGTTACAGCCGATGGAGGGGGGAAGTTGGCCCTTATGTCATTCTGAAGAGAAAAATCGTGTCCAAAGTACACTTTTCTATGGCCTTAATGATTCGCTGCCAAGAAAAGAACTGAGTGGCAACGCAACTGATGGTTGACTGTCTACTGTTGGGAATCGCAGACCTGCTGCACTGCTTTATAAGAGAGCCAGGCTAGTTTTGAATGCTTTTAAGAGACATATAACTGCTAAGGTAAAGGATAAACTTGCTGCACAAAAGACAGATCTTGTTGTAACACCTGGTGGAATAACTTCAAAACTACAGTACGATTTTGCAGTGCCTGTGTTATTTCGAATTACGATGCAATGTTATTTCGACATGCTTTCATGTCTGGAGGAGCAGACATTGCGGTGTATACAGCCGGCATGAAATGCACGAAATATAGGCAACCGTGAGCTGTATAATGAAGTGGTAATAGTGAAAATTTGTGCCAGACAGGTACTCGAATCCGGATTTGTCACTCATCGCGAGCGGTCAAACACGTTGTTCATGACATATAAAAGTTTCGGTTTGGCCGTGGAGCATGCTCGGGTAGCCTAATGCTACGGCGACCGCCTGAAAGCGAAACGAATGGCGAAATTCGCTAAGAGGTACAGGTGAAATAGGTGTACAAACGTGTGTGAAATTTGCAGAGATATGAATTAAGTAAAATACATATAAACACATCAAAAAAGTTTCGCATCACCTCGGTTCCGGAACATGTACAACAAACTGGAATAGAGATCAACATAAACATCATTTCCGCCCTTTTATTGCTCATTAAAACCACACATTGCATGTTGTGCCACCATACAATGAGACTTCAGAGGCGGTGGTCCAGATTTTTGTACACACCGGTACCTCTAATACCCAGTAGCACATCCGAGCAACCGAGGTGATGCGAAACTTTTTTGATGTGTTTATATGTATTTTACTTAATTCATATCTCTGCATTCGTTGTGGCATACAATCCACAAGTTCATCAAGCCACTATTGGTCCAAATTGTCCCTCTCCTCAATGGCGATTCGGCGTAAATCCTTCAGAGTGGTTGGTGGATCGCAACGTCCATAAACAGCCCTTTTCAATATAGCGCAGGCACGTTCGATAGGGTTCATGTCTGGAGAACATGCTGTCCACTCTAGTCGAGCGATGTTGTTATCCTGAAGGAAGTCATTTTCAAGATGTGCACTATGGGGCCGCGAATTGTCATCCATGAAGACGAATGCCTCGTCAATATGCTGCCGATATGGTAGCACTATCGCTCGGAGGATGGCATTTACGTATCGTACAGCCGTTACAGTGCCTTCCATGACCACCAGCGGCGTACGTCGGCCCCACCCCAAAACAGCAGGGAACCTCCAAATTGCTGCATTCGCTGGACAGTGTGTCTAAGGCGTTCAGCCTGGCCAGGTTGCCGTCAAACACGTGTCCGTCGAATGTCTGGTTGAAGGCATATGCGACACTCATCGGTGAAGAGAGTGTGATGCCAATCCTGAGCGGTCCATTCGGCATGTTGTTGGGCCCATCTGTACCGCGCTGCATGGTGCCGTGGTTGCAAAGATGGACCTCGCCATGGACGTCGGGAATGAAGTTGCGCACCATGCAGCCTATTGCGCACAGTGTTAGTCGTAACACGACGTCCTGTGGCTGCACGAAAAGTATTATTCAAAATGGTGGCGTTCCTGTCAGGGTTCCTCCGAGCCACAATCCGTAGGTAGCGGTCATCTACTGCAGTAGTAGCCCTTGGGCGGCCTGAGCGAGGCATGTCATCGACAGTTCCTGTATCTCTGTATCTCCTCCATGTCCGAACAACATCGCTTTGGTTCACTCCGAGACGCCTGGACACTTCCCTTGTTGAGAGCCCTTCCTGCCACAAAGTAACAATGCGGACGCGAACCTCCGTCTAATAGGTGCTGCTCAGGTATGGTTGTTTACATCTATGGGCGAGTTTAGTGATATCTCTGAACAGTCGAAGGGGCTGTGTCTGTGATACAATATCCACAGTCAACGTCTATTTTCAGGAGTTCTAGGAACCGGGGTGATGCAAAACTTTTTTAATGTGTGTATTTGAAATGCATGTCTGAAGGAACAATGCATCGTAATTCGGAATAACTCAGGCACTGCAGTATCTTATTTATCCGCCGACACTCGACAAGCGACTTTCAAGTAAAATGTCTCTCCTGTACGGGAATATACATAGTGGATATCCGAGTGTAGGTTGTAGATACATGGTTGACGACATCTAGAACTTTGGGTCTGGCCATGATTCCTGCTCTTATAGTCTAACGGTAAGGCGATTCATGAAGATAAACGGGAAATCCGGGTTCGATCCTGGTCCGGTACAAATTTTCATTGTCATCATTCCACTATACAGCTGATGGTTGTCTATATTCGCAGCGGCGAATACATTACATGCAGTTCAAAATTACAAGTACTAAAAGGGACCATAAACAAACCGTTGAAGGACATCCTCCGATTCAGATTTCCTTCTCGGTAGTCGCACGTGGCCGTCCGGGGCCTAGTCTTCTTGCGACCATACATTCCCGTGACCGCCCTGCCACCAATCACTAAATTGCTGCCAAGCCTTACTGTAATATTACAGAAGGGACATCCAGCTTCTCGCGCCCCTATTACACTACCCCGTTCAAACTCGTTTTTTTTTCGTCAGTGTATTAATTTTACTTTTGTAGAGAAAAGGGCATGCGGATCTATTAGGGGAATATGAGAAACTCAACACTGAATATACAAAAGGAGAGGAAGTGTGTTTATGATGCCGGTGGGGGCCAAAATCATCTAAAATACTAAGAATGAAACAAAACACCCTTCCAGCCACCTTACAGAAGTCAGTTAATTTTGACAAGTTACTTGTGAATTTCTTAGTGGATATCATGTCACCAATATCAGTTACAGAAAATGAATCTTTTAAGGCTCTTATTGAAGGTGCACAGAAGTTATCTGTCACTCCAAAAATGATCTCACGGAAAAAAATGTTATAAAACTTGCAGAACAATGCAATGAATACGTAGAGAACACGAACGAAGTTTTAAAAAAGATTGATTTTGTAGGCACCATTGTTAATACTTCGTCATTATCCAAGAGAAGCTATCTGGGTATAATGTTTCACTGGATTGATTGTGAATCATTTGAACGAAAAAGTGTTGGTCTGGCTTGCAAGAGGTTTAAGGCAACACACAATTACGATACAGTAGCTGAACAGATTTGGACAGTGATTCTAAATCTGATTCAAAGCTGATAAAATTCGTGAAGACTATTACCGACACTGGATCAAATACCATCAAAACTTATAAAACATATGGAAAAGATTCGGATACAGAAACAAGTGAAAGTGTTTCATCTCATACTGAAAATACTGAAGTTGTGCATGATAATGTTGATAAAGATGATGATGGTTATGTGTCAACACGAAGACACTTTCTGGAGACATCTGAACGTTTGAAGAGTTTCTACTGCCTAATCATGAGAGGTGCGTCACACACACACATTACGTTTAATAGCTTCGGGAGATATACACTCCTGGAAATTGAAATAAGAACACCATGAATTCATTGTCCCAGGAAGGGGAAACTTTATTGACACATTCCTGGGGTCAGATACATCACATGATCACACTGACAGAACCACAGGCACATAGACACAGGCAACAGAGTATGCACAATGTCGGCACTAGTACAGTGTATATCCACCTTTCGCAGCAATGCAGGCTGCTATTCTCCCATGGAGACGATCGTAGAGATGCTGGATGTAGTCCTGTGGAACGGCTTGCCATGCCATTTCCACCTGGCGCCTCAGTTAGACCAGCGTTCGTGCCGGACGTGCAGACCGCGTGAGACGACGCTTCATCCAGTCCCAAACATGCTCAATGGGGGACAGATCCGGAGATCTTGCTGGCCAGGCTAGTTGACTTACACCTTCTAGAGCACGTTGGGTGGCACGGGATACATGCGGACGTGCATTGTCCTGTTGGAACAGCAAGTTCCCTTGCCGGTCTAGGAATGGTAGAACGATGGGTTCGATGACGGTTTGGATGTACCGTGCACTATTCAGTGTCCCCTCGACGATCACCAGTGGTGTACGGCCAGTGTAGGAGATCGCTCCCCACACCATGATGCCGGGTGTTGGCCCTGTGTGCCTCGGTCGTATGCAGTCCTGATTATGGCGCTCACCTGCACGGCGCCAAACACGCATACGACCATCATTGGCACCAAGGCAGAAGCGACTCTCATCGCTGAAGACGACACGTCTCCATTCGTCCCTCCATTCACGCCTGTCGCGACACCACTGGAGGCGGGCTGCACGATGTTGGGGCGTGAGCGGAAGACGGCCTAACGGTGTGCGGGACCGTAGCCCAGCTTCATGGAGACGGTTGCGAATGGTCCTCGCCGATACCCCAGGAGCAACAGTGTCCCTAATTTGCTGGGAAGTGGCGGTGCGGTCCCCTACGGCACTGCGTGGGATCCTACGGTCTTGGCGTGCATCCGTGCGTCGCTGCGGTCCGGTCCCAGGTCGACGGGCACGTGCACCTTCCGCCGACCACTGGCGACAACATCGATGTACTGTGGAGACCTCACGCCCCACGTGTTGAGCAATTCGGCGGTACGTCCACCCGGCCTCCCGCATGCCCACTATACGCCCTCGCTCAAAGTCCGTCAACTGCACATACGGTTCACGTTCACGCTGTCGCGGCATGCTACCAGTGTTAAAGACTGCGATGGAGCTCAGTATGCCACGGCAAACTGGCTGAAACTGACGGCGGTGGTGCACAAATGCTGCGCAGCTAGCGCCATTCGACGGCCAACACCGCGGTTCCTGGTGTGTCCGCTGTGCCGTGCGTGTGATCATTGCTTGTACAGCCCTCTCGCAGTGTCCGGAGCAAGTATGGTGGGTCTGACACACCGGTGTCAATGTGTTCTTTTTTCCATTTCCGGGAGTGTAGATAAGGCCAGATCTCAAAGCAACTCGTATAAAAAAGTTTATCATGTACCCATGCCAAAATGTCTAGCACTTTGTAATCTGTATTCAAGGCCTCCAAAAGCTTTTGCAATCTATTTAGAATCACCTGGAGCATCTCTTACTTATGCATGACCAACAATATACTATAATTCTATTCAAGGTCTACTCACAGTCGAGCCTACTCTAAATGAAACTTTAAGGAAAATCAGATTGGCGGCTTTTAAAGAAATTGAAATACAATTTCTTAATGAATACAGAAGATGTTCAAAATGTATTATTGATGGCATCGGAAGTTTAGAAGGACTTACTATAGATGTCTACTGCAAGATCTAATGAGAATGCAAAGAATGCTAAGCAGCTTGGAAACAGTGTGGTGTGCTCATAGAAGTTACTAAAGAAAGTCTTAATCCGCATTTGGAGAGATTCTATATGTGGTGTCACCGCCAGACACCACACTTGGTAGGTGGTAGCCTTTAAATCGGCCGCGGTCCATTAGTATACGTCGGACCCGCGTGTCGCCACTGTCAGTGATCGCAGACCGAGCGCCGCCACACGGCAGGTCTAGAGAGACTTACTAGCATTCGCCCCAGTTGTACAGCCGACGTTCATAGCAAGGGTTCACTGACAAATACGCTCTCATTTGCCGAGACGATAGTTAGCATAGCCTTCAGCTACGTCATTTGCTACGACCTAGCAAGGCGCCATTACCAGTTATATTGAACTTATTATACTTTTGTATCATCAAGAGCGATGTACTCCAATTATGGATTAAAGTTAAGTATTACATCATCTACGTACTTTATTTGCAATTCTCAAGACATTGTCCTGTTCCAGACCTCACGCCAGTCTGCGTGTAATTAAACGCGTGCATTTCGGCCTCCTCTAGCAACATGGTGTTGGCTCTTCTGCCAACACTTCATATGGCGACGAGTCTGAAAAGAGTTTAAAAAGGGTCTTCTTCTTTATACTTGCTTAAATTACCTGTGTCATGGCTTCGCCACAATCTCCAGATGTACTGTCCGAATTTTATCGGTTGCAGAATCAGCAGACGCAGGCGTTATTGGATGCCCTTGGTCAGCTCGTCCAGGGTCAACGTGCAATGCAAAACGATGCGGCAGCCGCCGCTTCACCACTACCGCAGCCACAACACGCAGTTGCACCACCTTTTCGTCCTTTTGATGCGGCACTGGAAAGCTGGACGGAGTGGTCACGCCAATTTGGATTCCATCTCGCCGCCTACAGAATTCAAGGTAATGAGCCGCAGCCATTTCTTCTTTCCGCCGTAGGCGTACACACGTACCGAGTGATAGTGAAATTGTTTCCCCGACGCGATGTAGCAACTCTGTCCTACGAAGAAATTTTGTCGGCATTAGATGCATATTTCAAAGAATCAATCAATGTAGTTGCCAAAAGGTATACGTTCTTTCGTACAAAACGTACGGCCGGTCAAACTAATCGGGAGTGGGTTGCAACTTTGCAAGGCCTTACTAGGGATTGTGCTTTTGAGTGTGAATGTGTACTCCCTTATTCAGATACTATGGTGCGTGATGCTATTGCACAGAACGTTTCTGATGTTCGTATAAGGGAACAGATTTTGAAACTAGTCAATCCCTCCCTTCAACAAGTGATGGACATATTGGATCGGCAACACACACTTGACTTTGCTCAGGAATCATTTGAAACTTCGCCAGCTGCGTGTCACATTAACTGGCCCACCGGGCGAGCTGCACAGAACAGTAAACAGCCCTCGCGCCCGTCCGTGCAGCTGCCGCCGAGCTCTCCGCTACGTTTGCCGCGCCAGCAAGCAAATGCAGTGCCCGCGGTGTGCAACTAGACATTCGCGTGACAATTGCTTGTCACGCAAAGCTATTTGCTTTTTCTGTAATAAAAAAGGTCATGTTCAGAGTGTTTGCCAGAAAAAGCTTAGATCGGACACTAACAACCATTCCAGGCCCTTTGCTTCGCGCCGGAATCGGAATCGAACCAAGACTACTCAGGCTCGTGAACCTTCGCCCATGGAAATTCATGTAGTTAATTCCACTCCGCCCAGTGCCACTCTCTCTAACAGTGACGTGTTCGTCCCACGAAAAATGTGCGTCGACGTCGCCGGAAATCGCGTCACTTAGCAAGTGATTCTGTACCAGTGTCTGTTCACGTTGCACGAGACAGTCGCTCTTGTCGTCAGCAGGACAATAAACGTTTTGGTAGATTTGGACATTTATGGCCACGTGATACCATTCCAACTCGATACCGGAGCTGCAGTTTCATTAATCAATAAAGACACGTACAAACAACTGGGCACACCTCCCTTGCGTGCCGCAAATGTTAAGTTAACTAGCTATTCCGGTCAGAATATCCCTGTGTTAGGACAGTGCAGCCTTCTTGCAACATACAAGGGACAACCAAAACTTGTGTCATTTTACGTACTTCGTTCTTCTTCTGCAGTTAACTTGTTTGGTTTGGATTTATTTCAGTTGTTTAACTTGTCTATAGTCAATCAGGTCCTATCAGTGAACCAGACTGTGCCTTCAGCCAGTGTTTCTCGTCTATGTGAAGAATTTGCAGACATTTTTGCACCGGGCCTTGGTTGCGCTAAGAACTATGAAGCACATTTGGAACTGAAAGTAAACGCGCAACCGAAATTTTTCAGAGCGCGCAATGTTCCCCACGCATTGGGTGATGAGGTCGCAAGAACCTTACACGATTTGGAATCACAAGGTGTGATTGAACGTGTGCAGGCTTCTCCCTGGGCCTCACCCTTAGTAATATTGCCAAAACCTTCCGGAAAATTGAGACTTTGTGTGGACTTCAAGGCAACAGTGAATCCACAACTAGTGACTGCAACTTTTCCTTTACCCCGCCCGGAAGATCTTTTTGACAAACTGTGCCCGGGTAAATATTTTTCGAAGTTGGATCTAGCAGATGCGTACTTGCAAATACCAGTGGACGACGAATCCCAGCGCGTTTTGGTGGTTAACACGCATCTTGGTTTGTATCGATTCAAAAGACTGCCATTCGGGTGTGCATCCGCCCCTGCATTGTTTCAGCAATATCTGCAAACTGTTTGTGCATCGGTCCCTACTGCAGCAAACTATCTGGACGATATTGTGATCTCTGGAAAGACGGTAGAAGAACATTTAGCCAATCTCAGAACATTATTTCAGGTCTTGCGACAAAATGGTCTTCGCTTGCGGAAGGACAAATGTGTGTTTTTTGCTTGTGACTTACCCTACCTGGGACATGTAATCAATGCCCAAGGCATACATCCCAGTCCAGAGCACCTCCGTGTCATACAGGACTTGCCTTCGCCGCAGAATTTGAAGCAGCTACAGAGTGTGCTGGGAAAACTCAACTATTATCATAAATATATTCCCCATGCCTCTTCCATTTCAGCTCCGCTTCATCGCTTACGCCGTAAAGGTGTTCCGTTCGTCTGGACGACGGAATGCGAACGCGCCTTTTGCCAGTTGAAATCGGCGTTGCTTTCAAATACTTGCCTTACGCCATTCGATCCCCAGAAACCCCTTTTGTTGATGGTAGATGCATCGGATTTCGGGATCGGTGCTGTACTTGCGCACAAAGATGGATCGCATGATCGCCCTATTGCCTTTGCGTCCAAATTGCTCTCGTCTGCGCAAAGAAATTATTCACAGATAGAGAAAGAAGCTTTGGCCCTCGTGTTTGGTGTTACTAAGTTTCATGATTTCTTGTATGGTCGTCACTTTACCATCGTCACAGACCACAAACCTTTGACATCGCTTTTTCATCCGAACAAGCCTGTACCTCCACGTACAGCGCAGAAATTCATTCGCTGGTCTATTTTCCTCTCGCAGTACCGTTACGATATCTTGTATTGGTCCACTGCTAAGCACGGAAACGCTGATGCGTTGTCCTGTTTGCCTGTTGCTGAGGATACAGCATTCGATGCTTCCGAACTTGCTTGCATGTTCATTGATGCGGAAACCGATGACGTGGTCGAATCGTTTCCGATCGATTTTCGTCGTGTAGCTACGTCCATAGCTGCTGACCCTGTCCTTGCTACCGTTTTGCGTTTTGTTGCTACGCAATGGCCCTTCTCGAAGTCACGGATCGAGGATCCGTTGGTTCGCCGATCTTTTGCTCACAAGGAGAGACTTTTTGTTCGACGTGGTGTTTTGCTGTTGCGTTCTGATAATGATCAGTCCAGGGTCGTGGTCCCACGTTCGTTACAGTCCTCTGTCTTACGGCTTCTCCACCAAGGTCATTGGGGTATAGTGCGAACGAAACAACTTGCTCGTCAGCACTGTACTTGCTTCGGAATCGATGCTGCGATTACGAATATGTGCTCTTCTTGCATGGTGTGTGCCGAACAACAGTCCGCACCACCGCGGAAATTCTTTGCATGGCCGAAAGCCACTGTCGTAGATTCGTTCAGTAATTTTCCTTTTGTTGTCCGGATGTCTTCCACGACGTCTTCTGCCACCATCCAAGCGTTATCCGCTATCTTTTGCATTGAAGGTCTTCCACAGACTATTGTTTCCGACAATGGCCCACAATTCATGTCCACAGAATTTCAGTCTTTCTGCCAGGCCAATGGTACTCAACATCTGACATCCGCGCCGTTTCCGCCTCAGTCAAACGGTGCCGCTGAACGATTGGTCCGGACTTTCAAGTCACTGATGTTGAAGCTGAAAGAGTCGCATTCTCGGGAGGACGCGTTATTGCTCTTCTTGTCCTCGTATCGCTCTCAGCCCCGAGATGGTCGCTCGCCGGCTGAGTTGCTCCACGGTCGTCCTCATCGAACCTTGATGTCTTTGCTGCATCCGCCGCATCAGGTTCCTGTGCAGCGGCAGCCACCTGCTTTTGCCTCAGGCGACGTTGTCTACTATCGCAACTATCGAGGTTCACGGCGTTGGCTCGCAGGGCGCATTCTTCGCTGCCTCGGCCGCGCTATGTATCTGGTTTTGGGGGCCTCTGGTGAGGGTGTCTGCATCTCAATCAGCTGCGCCTCTGTCGTCGCACGGGTTCTGCCGCTCCCTGTCCGCTTTCACCGACGGTGCCGTCCGGTCAGCGCCCTGGGGACCCATCTACTGGCTCGCCTCATCCCCAGGTGTTACCGACGCTGCCTTCCATTTTGCCCCATGGCGACACGCCGCTGCTGCCGCCGCCGCAGCCCCGCTGCCGCCGCCGCCGCCGCCCGTCCTCCCGCCGGCGCCGCCCGCAGTGGACGCGTCGCTGCAACAGCCGGGCGCCTCCCTGGGTCACGCGCCGCCGATCGCTTCCCGTGACCAGCTGTCCTCCGACGTGGAACTCTTGCCCGCTCCGGACCAGATGTCGTCTTCGCCCGTCGGGTAGCCCGACGCGATGGAGGTCGAACCTTCGGCCCCTACTGTCTCTGTACGGGCGCATACACCGCATGTTGGCGTGCACCCTGGACTAGGTTTTCAGGCGTTTCCTAGCTCCCCTCAGACCGAATGGCCGGGTGCGGGTGGCACAGCCTCGCCTGTTGTTAGGCTCCCCACCTCGTCGCATACGTCAACATGGGGTCCTCCCCACGGCGGGCGGACGCCTTATCACACAACCGTACGCCGATTTGCGGGGGAGGAATGTGGTGTCACCACCAGACACCACACTTGGTAGGTGGTAGCCTTTAAATCGGCCGCGGTCCATTAGTATACGTCGGACCCGCGTGTCGCCACTGTCAGTGATCGCAGACCGAGCGCCGCCACACGGCAGGTCTAGAGAGACTTACTAGCATTCGCCCCAGTTGTACAGCCGACGTTCATAGCAAGGGTTCACTGACAAATACGCTCTCATTTGCCGAGACGATAGTTAGCATAGCCTTCAGCTACGTCATTTGCTACGACCTAGCAAGGCGCCATTACCAGTTATATTGAACTTATTATACTTTTGTATCATCAAGAGCGATGTACTCCAATTATGGATTAAAGTTAAGTATTACATCATCTACGTACTTTATTTGCAATTCTCAAGACATTGTCCTGTTCCAGACCTCACGCCAGTCTGCGTGTAATTAAACGCGTGCATTTCGGCCTCCTCTAGCAACACGGTGTTGGCTCTTCTGGCAACACTTCACTATAAATTAGAGGAACCATAAGCAAAAGATGGCATATTAGCACCCATATTTTATCCTTTCTTCACACTGAAGTGGATACCGAAGGCAAGCACAGAATACATTAAAGACTGTTGATTTCAGAAGTGCGGATGACGAAACAAGGAGAAGAAATGGATGGGAAGAACTTACAACATTCTGATAAGAAAAGCATTAATTGAATCTTATTGTACTTGTGCCCGCATCTCGTGGTCGTGCGGTAGCGTTCTCGCTTCCCACGCCCGGGTTCCCGGGTTCGATTCCCGGCGGGGTCAGGGATTTTCTCTGCCTCGTGATGGCTGGGTGTTGTGTGATGTCCTTAGGTTAGTTAGGTTTAAGTAGTTCTAAGTTCTAGGGGACTGATGACCATAGATGTTAAGTCCCATAGTGCTCAGAGCCATTTGCACCATTTGCATTGTACTTGTTTACCAAGTTCCGCTCCTGGTGAAGGACTGTTTTCCTTTGATGGGATGATAATGCGGACACCGGCGAATCATGAAACATGAAATATTTGAATAATTATTGGTAGTAAAATCAGTGAAATAAAGGGCATGTAAAATATTCGCTAACTAGAGGTATTTTATTTCAGTAAAGGTATGTTGAAAGTACATATTCTGCATTTTGTATTTAAATACTTGGATTTAAAACCATTTAGTATGTACATTTGAAATAGAAAAAATAACCAGGTATTTTATACTTTTTAATAATCTATTTTGCTCATCTCTGGAAATATATTAAATAATATGAAATATAAGTGAAATGTGTGTACGCGGGAGAAGCCGTGGGTAAAAAGCTCCTGCTGAACTCCTGGATCCATTTCAGTCAAACTTGGTACATACACACTATCAGAAAAAACTTAGTGTACCTGGAAAGAAGACGTCGATTTTGATCCGATGACGACAGATACCACGTAGGGGATAGCAGATGTACTGATAATGGTTTCAGTATCGTCCGCCAACAGATAGTGTAGGGGCATAGCTATCAGAACGCAGTCTGTGTCTGCAATTTAATACGAAATGCTCGCAGCGGGTGTGGTATAAACGTGTGAACGAAGCAGGCAACCATGCCACAGAGATGTACTCGTGCTTCCTACAACCAATTAAGTGAGTTTGAAAGGGGTCAAATCGCAGCCTTCCGAGTGGAGGGTTGGTGCTTTCGGAGAATGGCCACACACGATGGACGTGCTGCATCAGTTGTCCAGCGGTGCTGGTATCAGTGGCCACGAGAGCATTCTCACACCCGTAGACGAGGTTCCGGACGTCCGCGCAGCACAGACGCCTGCCAGGATCGGGCAGCAGTGGCAGGTCGTACAGGCACCATGGAACAGATAAGAGGGCTTGTGAGCACAGACCTGTCAATACGAACTGTTGCGAACAGTGGGACTACGGACATGCACATCTGTAGCACTTCTTACACCATCCACATGCACGGCTCCACTGGTGCTATCACAGGATTGGTGTAATGGCACTCCCTGGTCTTCATTGATGAAAGCAGATTCTGCCTGCACGCAGGTGATGGTCGTTAGTGCATACGACGTAGACCTGGTGGACGCTGTCTCGTAGAGTGATTCGCCCAAGGCACGCTGGCCCCACCCCAGGGCTTATGGTATCGGGTGGGATAAGCTACAACTGTCGAACACTTTTCATGTTGCTGGATGTAACGCTAACCAGCGCTTGGTACGTGCAGAATTTTTTTAGACCAGTTCCTTTGCTGTTCTTGCAAGAAGAAGGTGATGTATTTTTCCAACAGAATAATACACATCCACAAACTGCCCGTGAAACTCGACATGATCTGCAAGGCCTGCAGTAACTTCCCTGGCTAGGACGATCTCCGGACTTGTATCCTATCAAGCACGTGTGGGATACGATAGGACAAGAAGTGACTCGTGCAACTCGTCAGCCAACAACTGTAACAGAACCACATGAACAGGTTGAGCAGGAGTGGCATAACGTATCCCCGGACAGCATTTGCCATCTATACGAGCAACTGGATGGCAGAGTCAGCACCTGCATTGCCGTCCGTGGAGGCTACATCACGAACTAATATGGGTGTTTCACATGGGTCAACACCTGGTACCTCAGAACAGCTTATGTTATTGATCTGTAAACTTAAACATTTCGTGCACACCATGTGCACTGTTGCAGCAACAAATCTTGAGAAAAATGGAAACCTTTACATGAAGCACTAATTTTTTCTGGCAGCCTACTACTATCTATATGGAAAGAAATATTGTGAGGGTAAGAACCACCAACAACGTATTGCAATGAGGGTGATAGCTTGGATAGTAGAGGGAGGAGGAGGAGATGAACAAACAGAGAGCGGGAAAGATGATATCAGGGGCTTGTAATATATACAGATAATGGCAAAGGGGAAGATGGACAGAAAGGGAAGAGGAGGAGATGGACAGAGAGAGGAGAGAAGAGGAAATGGACAGGGAGAGAGGATGGAAGCAGCTGGACAGAGAGAGGGTGAGGAGGAGATGGATGGAGAGAGGGTGAGGAGGAGATGGACATAGAGAGAGGAGAGATGGAGATGCACAGAGAGAGAGGAGAGAAGGAGATGAAAAGAGAGAGAGAGGAGAGGAGGAGATGAAAAGAGAGAGAGATGAGAGGAGGAGATGAACAGAGAGAGAGAGAGAGGAGAGGAGGAGATGAACAGAGAGAGAGGAGAGGAGGAGACTGGCAGTGATAGGGGAGAGGAGGAGATGGACAGAGAGAGGGGAAGAAGAAGATGGATAGAGAGAGGGAGTGGAAGAGATGGACAGAGAGAGAGGGGAGGAGGAGATGGACAGAGAGAGAGGGGAGAAGGAATTGGAAAGAGAGAGGGGGGAGGAGGAGATGGACAGAGAGAGGGGAGAAGATGAGGTGGACAGAGAGAGGAGGAGGAGGAGACGAACAGAGAGAGAGGGGAGAAGGAAATGGAGAGAGAGAGGAGGAAGAGGAGATGGATAGAGAGAGGGTAGAGGAGGAGATGGACAGAGAGGGGCAGAAGGATAGAGAGAGGGGGAAGAGGAGATGTACAGAGAGAGAAGAGAGGAGCTGATTGGCATAGAGAAGGGAGGGGAGGAGATGGACAGAGAGAGGGGGAGAAGGGGATTTACAGTGTGAGGGGAGGTGTGAAAATCGTCAGAGAGAGGTGGACATGGTCAGAGAGAAGGGGAGGAGTAGATGGACAGAGAGAGAGGTGAGGAGAAGGTGGACAGAGAGAGGGAAGAGATGGAGATCTACAGAGAGAGAGAAGAGATGGAGAGGGACAGAGAGAGGGGAGAGGAGGAGATGAACAGTGAGAGAGAGGAGAGGAGGAGATTGGCAGGGAGTGGGGAGAGGAGGAGATGGACAGAGAGTGGAGGAGAAGGGGATTTAAAGAGCGAGGGGAGAGGTAGAGATGGACAGAGAGAGGGGGGAGGAGGAGATGGACAGACAGAGGGGTAGTAGGAGATGGACAGTGTTGTTTCTAGGAATCGTGCATACTCGGTTCACTAGACAAACAATCAAACAACTCGTATTAATGAGTTTTATTACAACAAGGCAATACAACACTTAACTTTGACACATGTGTCGCAAACAAAGGGCGACATACAAAATACCATGTTGTGTTGTGAGACGATACACAATCCCGTACTCGTATGAGGCAACAACAAAGCCCATATTTGCAATTTTTGGGCAGCTCATATAGGAACCGGCTTCGTCGGATGAAACAAGGACTGCAATGGCTTGTGATCCTTCACTAGGTAGAATTTCCTGCCATACAAATAGTGGTGGAATTTGGTGACACCATACTCAATAGCCAACTCCTCATCCTCTGTTTGTGGATAGTTACAATGAGCTTTGTACAACAACTTTTATGCGAAAGCAATAGGCCTGTCATTATACTAAGTCTGTGCGAAAGCACTGCAACGATTCCATAAGAGGAAGTGTCAACTTGCAACACAATTGGTTTGTCAGGATCAAAATTAACCAAGCGTCGATCACTGAGCAATGCATCTTTAAGTTTTTGAAAAGCTTCTTGGCACTCATCTGTCCAAACAAAGGGGACGTCCTCGCGACGCAAGCGATGCAATGTAGCTGCGATTTGTGCAGCATTCGGTATGAACCGATTATAATAGTTAATTTTCCCTAAGACGGACTGCAATTCTGTGACATTGCCAGGAACTGGCAGGTCACGTATGGCGAACAAATTTGACTGAAGAGGATGTACACCTTGACTGTTTATGGCATGACAGGGATACTGCAACTCAGGTTTTAAAAAATCACACTTGTCCAGGAGCAAAATCAGTGGACTTGCCCATTGATAGCTCCGCTATCTTGCAATTCCTTAAGTTCATTCAGCAGCTGCTTGTCCCGTAATGCAAAGGGAACAGTTCTCGCCCAACAAAATTTCGGCTGAGCATTGTCTTTCATAGTCATATGTGCGACAAAATTGTTAGCTTTGCCTAAACCTTCAGAAAAGATTTAGGGAATTCTTTCAGCAAGCTAGCTACACTGTCCTTTACATTGAATGTAGTCACTGACAACACATTGTCCTTAATTTAAAAGCTAAACAAATCAAACGAACCAAGGCAAAATATGTTCTCACAATCGCCTGATTGTGACACAGTAAAAGTGACAGTTTGCTTATGTGAGCGATACATGGCAGGCAAATTACATTTTCTGAGAAAGGGAATGTCTTGTCCATTATAAGCCATCAGTGATACGATTCAGCAAAGTAACAGAGGCACCCATGTCCAACTGAAATTTCACTCGTTTTCCACTACGATGCAAATGAACAACACGTTTGTTGGACTGTCGTAACACTGAAGAAACTGTGTGCTTCTTGGGTTTGCTAATACCTGCAGCAGGCTTTGAATACACTGGATTGACTACATGGGCCTTGTGACTAGATTTTAGTGAGTGGGCAGAATTCTTATGTTTGTTCCATTGCAAACATACGGATTGTATGTGATCTTTCTTGCCACAAGCGTAACACTGTGGTTGTCTGGACGGACTATGACTTAATTCTATTCACTGATGTAGCCGCCCAATTAGAGAACTGTTTACGCAGCTTGGCGCATGCGTGCTGTTGTTGCCTACCGGGCCAGTCGCGAGCAAGGGACGACAAATCGGTGCCTGCTCAAATTTATCGGTTGCTATGGCACCTGAATCATATTGATCTAGAACTTGCACTACGTGATGAAATGATGGATCTGACTGTTTCAAAATCTGTTCTCTAAGTCTGACATCAGTTACATTGTACACGACCACGTCACGCAGCAAAAAATTTGAATATAAAGCACCACAAGCTCATTTGAGTTTGCATTTCCTCGTCATATCCTGCAAATCTGTTACCCACTCGCGATAAGTTCTGAGCTTTTTTTGCAACAAAAAATTGGTACCTAGCTGCCACCACATTCACTTGTTGGTTATAATAGTTAGTTAGAGAACCTACAACCCGATCATAGGAAAGTTCACTTGGAGTGGCGTTAGGGAACAATTTCTGAATGAGGCGAAAGACTGAATTTCTTGTCACTGACAAAAAATAATGTAGTTTCACAGTACCTGAAACTTTGTGGGCAATGATGTGGGCTTCGTACTGTTGCAATCACTCGAGCCATTCCTCTTCTTTTTCGTTAAACTGGCGAAAAGGCGGTATGGCACTTGGAGCTACAGTTGTTGCATTTGTTACTTGGTTGGCGAGTAACTGCTGTACTGTGTTTAGAAGGGTTGCAGTATGCTTCGTCTGAAACTGAAACATGTGTGTTAGCTGCGTTGCATCTACCGCTTGCATCCGAGGTGCCTGAGCAGGGGGTGGGAGAGGTGGGTAGCTCATTTTGGAATAGGCAAATGCAATAAACAGACAATGCAAGCAATAAAAATAAGCACACAAGTACAGAAAATTTCTGCAACGCGCACCTGAAAATGTTGAATAGAAAAAACACTATATTAGACATGGTTAAAACATGTAAACACACCGCTGGAAAGAAAAGACAAGGTAGAATTAAGGCTCCAACAAAACAGAAAAGCCAACAGAAAACAGAGACAATCTGTGGCAGCAGGTGGCTCTGTTAACAATTTGTCACTATGGTATTCGTTCACCTAGTCAGTCAAGCAGCAGTAGCCGACCGAGACAGAAGCAGCAACAGGGAAGTAACCGATATTGTGACTTTTACGAGTTCCTAACCAGGAGCGAATTTTGTAATATCATCTGTGTGCTTTAATAGTTTAGTTTCTTTTGTTTCTGTGTGTTAATTTAATATCTAATAGCCACAGTTCTCGCGTTTTCGTTTGCGTCGGAAAGTAAACCAATTTTGTGACATATTACAAGTTCCTAATCAGGGGCGAATTATTTAGTTTCACCTGAGTTCTTCGGTAGCTACATTTTTGAGTCTCTGCGAATTAATCTCATTCATTAGACATAGTTCCTGCGTTTTCTCCAGGGTCTACAGAAGAGTTGCGCAGCACATACCGATAGTCCCTTTATCTGCATAGTTTAGTCTTCCACGGTCTTTAGTATGGACAGGGACTGCGATTGTTGTGTCCGGATGCGAGCCAATTTGATGACACTTCACTCTCAGCTTCAGACTGTGGTGGCTTCGGTTATACAGCTCGAGACTGCAGTGGATGGACACCACTGTTGTGGGCCGGCCGTAGGGGTCCAACGGACGTCCAGCACGTCCGAGTGCTCCGATCGGTCTTCACCGGTGGCCAACCCAGTTACTGCTCGCACTAAGGTTGACCCCTCACCTGTCGTCGAGTGGGAGGTCGCCCTGGGGCGTAGCAGGCGGCGAAAGACTTCCCAGGCGGCCGCACGTAAGGCCTCCCCAGTTTGTCTGACAAACAGGTTCCACGTGCTGTCTATGGCTGACACTGTCGTTAAACCAGATGCTGACGCCTGTCCTGTTTCAGAGGAAACCTCTCAGCTTGCAAGAGTCGGACAATCACAGAGGGTGGGATTATTTATAGTTGGGAGCTCCAACGTTAGGCGCGTTATGGGGCCCATTAGGATTTGGCTGCCAAGAAGGGAAAGAAAACCAATGTGCACTAGTGCATACTGCGTGGAGTCATTCCAGATGTGGAACGTATCCTCCCAGGAAGAGCGCAGGGTGCAGCCAACTGCAGGTGGTTGCTCAAGTCGGTTACCAATGATGTGTGTCACTTTGGATCAGAAGAGATTCTCTCTGGTTTCGAGCGGCTAACAGAAGTGGTAAAGGCTGCCAGTCTTGCTTGCAAGATGAAAGCAGAGCTGACCATTTGCAGCATAATCGACAGGATCACGTGCGGATCTCTGGTACAGAGCCGAGTGGAGGGTCTGAATCAGAGGCTCAGACGGTTCTGCCACCGTGTAGGCTGCGGATTCCTCGACTTGCGTCAAAGGGTGGTTGGATTTCGGGTTCCGCTGAAAAGGTCAGGAGTCCACTACACACATGAGGCCGCAACACGGGTAGCAGTGGCTGTGTGGCGTGGACTGGGCGTTGTTTAGGTTAGAGGGTCTCGGGAAAACACAAGAAGGGTTTCACTCACAAAGGGTTCAGGCTGAACACAGGAAGAACATAGATACCGGAACCTTCGGTATAATAGTTATAAATCGTCGTAGCTGTGTTGGGAAAGTATCAGAGCACCAAGCGCTAATAGAAAGCACTGAAAGCTGGCTAAAGACGGATATAATCTCACCGAAAATTTTTGCGACGCACCTAACGGTGTTCCGAAAGGATAGTCTAAACACGGTTGGCGGTGGCTTGTTTGTTGCTGGCCGGCCGCGGTGGTCTAGCGGTTCTGGCGCTGCAGTCCGGAACCGCGGGACTGCTACGGTCGCAGGTTCGAATCCTGCCTCGGGCATGGGTGTGTGTGATGTCCTTAGGTTAGTTAGGTTTAAGTAGTTCTAAGTTCTAGGGGACTGATGACCTAAGATGTTGAGTCCCATAGTGCTCAGAGCCATTTTTTGTTTGTTGCTGTTACAAGTAGTTTTTCTTGTCGAAAAATTGAAGTAGATACTTCCTGTGAGTTAGTTTGGGCAGAGGTCATTGCTGGCAACCGGAATAAAATAATAATTATATCCTTTTACCGACCTTCCAATTCACATGATACAGTTGCTGAATGGTCCAAAGAAAACTTCAGTTTGTATTGTAACAAATAAGGCCTCGCTCACAAATATTAAGTCAAAATTGACCTGGTTTCGACGCTACTATGAGCGTCCTCTTCAGAATTAGACTAACTGTACTAAAACATTAGGTATATAGTACATTAATAAAACTAAAGTTTGTACTGACTCGAAAAGATGCAGTACTTACAACTCACATATTAAAAAAGATCTCAGCCGGAAAGGCGACGTCTTGAACACTTGCGAGATGGCGAGCCGCTAAGGGCTGCTCGTACTGTGAACAAGGGTTGCAACAAGACAGAGAGAAGGGGAGGAGGAGATGGATAGAGGGGGAGGAGGAGATGGACAGAGAGAGGGGAGGAGGAGATGAACAGAGAGAAGGGGAGGAGGACATGGACAGAGAGAGGGGGAGGCAGAGATGGGCAGAGAGAGGGGGAGGAGGAGATGGACAGAGAGAAGGGGAGGAGGAGATGGACATAGAGAAGGGGAGGAGGAGATGGACAGAGAGAGGGGGAGGGGGAGATGGACAGAGAGAAGGGGAGGAGGAGAAGGACAGAGAGGAGGGGGAGGAGGAGATGCGTAGAGGGGGAGCAGGAGACATACAGAGAGAGGTGGGAGGAGGTGATGGACAGAGAGAGGGGAGGAGGAGATGGACAGAGAGAGGGGAGGAGGAGATGAACAGACAGAAGGGGAGGAGGACAGACAGAGCGAGGGGGAGGAGGAGATGGACAGAGAGAGGAGGGAGATGGACAGAGAGAAGGGGAGGGGAGATGGACAGAGAGAGGGGGGAGGAGATGGACAGAAGAGGAGGAGGAGATGAACAGAGAAGGGGGACGAGGAGTTGGACAGAGAGAGAGAGGGAGGAGGAGATGGACACAGAGAGGGGGAGGAGGAGATGGACAGAGAGAAGGGGAGGAGGAGACTGAAGGAAAGTAGCGGAGGAGGAGATGGACAGAGAGAGGGGAGGAGGAGATGAACAGAGAGACGGGGAGGAGGAGATGGACACTGAGTGGGGGAGGCAGAGATGGACAGAGAGAGGGGGAGGACGATATGGTCAGAGAGAAGGGGAGGAGGAGAAGGATGGAGAGAAGGGGGAGGAGGAGATGGACAGAGAAAGGGGGACGAGGTGACAGACAGAGAGAAGGGGGAGGAGGTGATGGACAGAGAGAGGAGAGGGGGAGGAGGAAATGGATGGAGAGAAGGGGAGGAGGAGACATACACATAGAAGGGAGAGGAGGTAATGGACAGAGAGAGGGGGAGGAGGAGATGGACAGAGAGAGGGGAGGAGGAGATGGACAGAGAGGAGGGGAGGAGTAGATGGACAGAGAGAAGGGGAGGAGGAGATGGACAGAGAGAGGAGCAGGAGGAGATGAACAGAGAGAGGGGGAGGAGGAGATGGACAGAGAGACGGGGAGGAGTAGATGGACAGAGAGAAGGGGAGGAGGATATGGACAGAGAGAAGGGCAGGAGGAGATGGATAGAGGGGAGGAGGAGACATACAGAGAGAAGTGGGAGGAGGTTATGGACAGAGAGAGGGGAGGAGGAGATGGACAGAGAGAGGGGAGGAGGAGATGAACAGAGAGAAGGGGAGGAGGAGACTGAAGGAAAGTAGCGGAGGAGGAGATGGACAGAGAGACGGGGAGGAGGAGACAGACAGAGAGAGGAGCAGGAGAAGATGAACAGAGAGAGGGGGAGGAGGAGATGGACAGAGAGACGGGGAGGAGTAGATGGACAGAGAGAAGGGGAGGAGGAGATAGACAGAGAGAAGGGCAGGAGGAGATGGATAGAGGGGAGGAGGAGACATACAGAGAGAAGTGGGAGGAGGTTATGGTCAGAGAGAGGGGAGGAGGAGATGAACAGAGAGAGGGGAGGAGGAGATGGACAGAGAGAAGGGCAGTAGGAGATGGATTGAGGGGAGGAGGAGACATACAGAGAGAAGTGGGAGGAGGTTATGGACAGAGAGAGGGGAGGAGGAGATGGACAGAGAGAGGGGAGGAGGAGATGAACATAGAGAAGGGCAGGAGGAGATGGATAGAGGGGAGGAGGAGACATACAGAGAGAAGTGGAAGGAGGTTATGGACAGAGAGAGGGGAGGAGGAGATGGACAGAGAGAGGGGAGGAGGAGATGAACAGAGAGACAGGGAGTAGGAGACAGACACCGAGTGGGGGAGGCAGAGATGGACAGAGAGAGGGGAAGGAGGAGATGGACAGAGAAAGGGGAGGTGGAGATGGACAGAGAGAGGGGGAGGAGGATATGGTCAGAGAGAAGGGGAGGAGGAGAAGGACGGAGAGAAGGGGGAGGAGGAGATGGACAGAGAAAGGGGGAGTAGGCGACAGACAGAGAGAAGGGGGAGGAGGTGATGGACAGAGAGAGGAGAGGAGGAGGGGGAAATGGATGGAGAGAAGGGGAGGAGGAAATGGACAGAGGAAAGGGGAGGAGGAGATGGACAGAGGAAAGGGGAGGAGGAGATGGACAGAGAGAAGGGGAGGAGGAGATAGACAGAGAGGAGGGGAGGAAGATATGGATGGAGGGGGAGGAAGAGACAGACAGAGAGAAGGGGGAGGAGGAAATGGACAGTGTGAAGGGGAGGAGGAGATGGAGAGAGCGAGGGGGAGGAGGAGACAGACAGTGAGAAGGGGGAAGAGGAGATGGACAGAGAGAGGGGGATGTGGAGATGGACAGAGAGAGGGAGAGGAGGAGATGGACAGAGAGAAGGGAGAGGGGGTGAGGGACAGCGAGATGGGGAGGAGGAGATGGACAGAGAGAGGGGGAGGAGGAGACATACACATAGAAGGGAGAGGAGGTAATGGACAGAGAGAGGGGGAGGAGGAGATGGACAGAGAGATGGGAGGAGGAGATGGACAGAGAGGAGGGGGCAAGGAGAAGGACAGAGAGAGGGGGCAGAGGAGACAGAGAGAGAGAAGGGGAGGAGGGAATGAACAGAGTGAGGGGGAGGAGCATATGGACACAGAGAAGGGGAGGACGAGAAGGACGGAGAGAAGGGGGAGGAGGAGATGGACGGAGAAAGTGGGAGGAGGCGACAGAGAGAGAGAAGGTGGAGGTGGTGATTGACAGAAAGAGGGTAGGGGGAGGAGGAGATGGATGGAGAGAGGGAGAGGAGGAAATGGACAGAGGGAAGGGGAGGAGGAGATGGACAGAGAGAAGGGGAGGAGGAGATGGACAGAGAGGAGGGGGAGGAAGATATGGACAGAGGGGGAGGAAGAGACAGACAGAGAGAAGGGGGAGGAAATTGACAGAGAGAGGGGGAGGAGGAGACGGACAGAGAGAAGGAGGAGGAGGAGATGGACAGTGAGAGGGGAGGAGGAGACAGAAAGAGAGAAACTGGAGGAGGTGATGGACAGAGAGGGGGATATGGACATAGCGAAGGGGAGGAGGAGATGGACAGAGAGGGGGAGGAGGTGATGGACTGAGAGAGGGGGTGGTGGAGATGGACATAGAGAAGGGGAGGAGGAAATGTACAGAGAGAGGTGAAGGAGGAGATGGACAGAGAGAAGGGAGAGGGGGTGATGGACATAGAGAGGGGGAAGAGGAGATGGACAGAGAGAGGGGGAGGAGGAGACAGACAGAGAGAAGGGAGATGAGGTGATGGACAGAGAAAGGGGGAGGAGGAGATGGACAGAGAGAGGGGGAGGAGGAGATGGACAGAGAGGAGGGGAGGAGGAGAAGGACACAGAGTGGGAGGAAGATATGGACAGAGGGGGAGGAAGAGACAGACAGAGAGAGGTGTAGGAGGATACAGACAGAGAGAAGCAGGAGGAGGAGATGGACAGAGAGAAGGGGCAGAGGAGACAGACAGAGAGAAGGGGAGTAGGAAATGCACATAGTGAGGGGGATGAGGATATTTACACAGAGAAGGGGACGAGAAGGACGGAGAGTAGGGGGAGGAGGAGATGGACAGAAAAGGGGGAGGAGGTGACAGACAGAGAAGAGGGAGGAGGTGATGGAGAGAGAGAGAGGAGGGGGAGGAGGAGATGGGTGGAGAGCAGGAGGAGGAAATCGACAGAAGGAAGGGAAGGAGGAGATGGACAGAGAGAAGGGGAGGAGGGAATGGACCGAGAGGAGGTGGAGGAGGATATGGACAGAGGGGGAGGAAGAGGCAGACAGAGAGAAATGGTAGGAGGTGATGGACACAGAGAGGGGAGGAGGAGATGGACAGAGAGAAGGGGATGTGGGGATGCACAGAGAGAGGTGAAGTAGGAGACAGAGAGAAGGGGTGGAGGTGATGGACAGAGAGAGGGGGAGGAGGAGATGGACAGAGAGACTGGGAGGAGGTGATGGACAGAGAGAGGGTAGGGGGAGGAGGAGATGGACAGAGAGAGGTGGAGGAGGAGATGGACAGAGAGAAGGGAGAGGAGGTGATGGACAGAGAGAGGGGGAAGAGGAGATGGACAGAGAGAATGGTGAGGAAATGGACAGAGAGAGGGGGGAGGAGATGGACAGAGAGAAGGGTAGGAGATGGTCAGAGAGAGGAGGAGGAGGAAATGGACAGTGAGAAGGGGAGGAGGAAATGGGCAGAGCGAGTGGGAGGAAGAGACATACAGTGAGAAGAGGGAGGAGGAGATGGACAGAGAGAGGGGGATGTGTAGATGGACAGAGAGAGGGAGAGGAGGAGATGGACAGAGAGAAGGGAGAGGGGGTGATGGACAGAGAGAGGGGGAAGAGGAGATGGACAGAGAGAGGGGGAGGAGGAGACACACAGAGAGGAGGGGGAGGAGGTGATGGACAGAGAGAGGTGTATGAGGGGATGGAGAGAGTGAGGTGCGAGGGGGAGTTGGACAGAGACCGGGGATAGTCGGAGGTGAACCAACAGAACATGATATTAAAGACATACGCAGGTAACACCTGGTACTCATATATTTTGTAGTAAATTGACAGGAAAGACATTTACAGTAACGTAATAGCGTTAAACCACTTGAGGATTAGGCCTTAGCTTGTTCTGACTGGCCGACTGCTGAGTACAAGGGACTACTGGGAGCGGTCTATGAACGTTTCACATTTCATCAGCATGCCACCAACCCCACAAGCTGTTATTGCCTGTAAATCCTGATGATTCTGCTGCTTCTTTATGCTATCAGTTCCTCATTTGGCTTCAAGAAACTGAATAATCCCCATTCCGTACAGAGAGACAGAGAGAGAGGGAGGAGTAGATGGACAGAGAGAGCGGGAGGAGGAGACAGACAGAGAGAAGGGGGAGGAGGTGATGGACAGAGAGAGGGAGAGGAGGAGATGGACAGAGAGAGGGGAGGAGGAAATGGACAGTGAGAAGGGGAGGAGGAGATGGACAGAGCGAGGGGGAGGAGGAGACAGACACTGTCCATTTCCTCCTCCCCTCTCTCTGTCCATCTCCTCCTCCCCCTCTTTCTGTCAATTTACACAGAAGTTATTGATGATTCCGCTGCTTCTTTATGCTATCAGCTCCTCATTTGGCTTCACGAAACTCAATAGACCCCATTCCATACCTCCCTAACTTAGAAAGACCTCGGTAGTTACTGGGAATGAACCTGGGACCTTGCACTCCTAAGTAGTAACCCAATTTTTTTATTTTATTTTACGGGTCTCCTTCTTCCCCTTCGGCCCTTCCTTGCACTCACAAATATTGGCTTCATACGCAATTACACAGAAGTTCCTCTACCTCAAGAATTGAATTCTTTTCTGGTTGATTATGAGGTAGAGAATGCGATAAATAAGCCTCCATATAACATATGAAACTGTGAAAACTCTCCAAACAGACTTAAGCCAACCAACAATCAAGAGGTAGAAATTGTGAATGTCAAAGTTGTGATGCTCTGTACATAGGCATGACATTCAGGAATTTTTAAACCCTATAGGAAGGATGCATCAGGTTTTGGAAACATAAAACAAATCATTACACATTTGCAGGACAATATGGGAAATCGTGTGCAGATTACACTGAGATGACAAAAGTCGTGGGATAGCGTTATGCACATATACTGATTGGGGTATTGCCGCGTCCTCGAGGTACAAAATGGCAGTGCATTGGCGGAGCTGTCATTTGCACTCAGCTGAGTCATATGACAAAGTTTCCGACGTAATTACGGCCGCAAGACGGAATTTAACAACTCTAAACGCTGAATGGTAGTTGGGACATTCCATTTCGGAATTCAATATTCCGAGATCCACAGTGTCAAGAGTGTCCCGGGAAGTTTACTGTGGTGTCACCGCCAGACACCACACTTGCTAGGTGGTAGCCTTTAAATCGGCCGCGGTCCATTAGTATACGTCGGACCCGCGTGTCGCCACTGTCAGTGATCGCAGACCGAGCGCCGCCACACGGCAGGTCTAGAGAGACGTCCTGGCACTCGCCCCAGTTGTACAGCCGACGTTCATAGCAGTGGTTCACTGACAAATTACGTTCTCATTTGCCGAGACGATAGTTAGCATAGCCTTCAGCTACGTCATTTGCTACGACCTAGCAAGGCGTCGTATTCAATTGGCTCTGAGCACTATGGGACTCAACTTCTGTGGTCATCAGTCCCCTAGAACTTAGAACTACTTAAACCTAACTAACCTAAGGACATCACACACATCCATGCCCGAGGCAGGATTCGAACCTGCGTATTCAATTGATATTTATTATTGTGAAGCATGTATCATCAAGAGCGATGTTCTACAATTATGGATTAAAGTTAAGTATTACATCATCTACGTACTTTATTTGCAATTCTCAAGACATTGTCCTGTTCCAGACCTCACGCCAGTCTGCGTGTAATTAAACGCGTGCATTTCGGCCTCCTCTAGCAACACGGTGTTGGCACTTCTACCAACACTTCATTTACTATGGAACAGCATTACAGCACCGTGCACAAAGGATTTAAAGATTTTTTTTACGATTAAACAGAAGTAAGTTATGGCGATCAACAGACGATTTATACGGGATTTCTTTGGAACAAGTTATGAAAGTAATTGGGACAAACAACAACAACCAACCATTAAGAACCTTGGTTCCATGAACGAAGGTCATAATGAGCCAGAGTTTTTAAATTACTAAAACGGGTATAAAAAGATTTATATGAAAGTGCTAACTGCTGCAAAAATGTCATTTAATGCAGGTTAATGTACAATGCAGAGAAAAAAAGCAAAGCAGAACTACTTCAACCTAACTAACCTAAGGACATTACACACATCCATGCCAGAGGCAGGATTCGAACCTGCGACCGTAGCGGTCGCACGGTTCCAGACTGAAGCGCCTAGAGCCGTTCGGCCACACCGGCCGGCAGAGAAGTTTTCAATTGGTCAATAAACAATAAAGTGACAGTGAACATAAAGAAAAGTAAAACATTAAACAGCTGTTATAAATATTAAATATTCCGAGATCTACAGTGCCAAGAGTGAGCCGAGAATATCACATTTCAGGCATTACCTCTCACCACGGACAACGCAGAGCAGAGGCGTTTGCGCAGAGTTCTCAGTACTAACAGAGAAGCAACACTACGGGAAATAACCGCAGAAATCAATGAGGGACATATGGCTAACGTATCCGTTAGGACAGTGCGGCGAAATCTAGCGTTATAGGGCTATGGCAGCAGACGGCTGACGCGAGTGATATCGCCTGCAGCGCCTCTTCTGGCATCGTGACCATATTGGTTGGACCCTAGACGACTAGAAAAGCCGTGCCTTTTCAGATGAGCCCCAATTTCATTTGGTAAGAACTGATGCTAGGGTTCGAGTGTGGTGCAGACCCTACGAAGCCACGGACCCAAGATGTTAACAAGGCAGCAATCAGGCCGGTAGTAGCTAAGTAATGGTGTGGGTTGAGTTTACATGGAATGACTGGCTCCTCTGGTCCAATTGAACCGACAGTTGACTGGAAATGGTTATGTTCGGCTACTTGGAGACAATTTGCAGTCATTCGTGGACTTCATATTCCCAAACAACGATATCAAATCACTGAGAAGCAGCAGGGCTCAATATTTCTGCAGGGAGCTTCCTACGACTTGTTGAGTCCATGCCGTGTCGAGCTGCTGCACAAAGCCAGGCAAAGGGAGGTTCGACACGATATTGGGAGGTATCCTATGACTTTTGCCACCTCAGTGTATTACTAAAGGATGGAGACATTCCTTTGAATGTGTATCGAAGTCGCTTCTCACAGAAGATAACAGCGAAACTGATGGCAGTTACCAAAGAGAAGCACGAGAAAGTATGTATGTCCCATATGAAACCCCAAGTGTCGTTCTACAAACTGCACAAGAAGAAGCTGTAGTTTCTGTCATTCAGATAAAAAATGGAAAATCTACCGGTCCAGATTATATTCATAATCAAACGCTGAAAGCAGCAAAGAACAAAGTTGTTCAATTCTTCACACGCCTACAGAATGAATTACAACGACAAGGAAGTATTCGTGTAGTCTGGAAGTCTACATACACTGTAATTACTAAGAAAAGCATCTACAGAGATCCAATGGTTCGTAAGAGCTACAGACCCATTTGTCTTCTTGGCACCTTGGGTGAAATACTGGAGCGGTTGATATGCAGCAGACTACTGCCCTACAGAGAGCTATGCGGCCTCTTACAGAGCTAATTCGGCTTCAGAAAAGGCAGTTTCATAGACGACTCTATCAATCGTGCTTTCAGCATTTTGGACAACTGTAGCAGAAACTGTGTCTTCCGTATCATGGTTAACATTGAGGTCGCATTTTCTCCCTGTGGTGGACCACAATGTTTGCCCATTTGAGAAAAATACAGGCGCCAAAATATTTGTATCAGAGCTTCCTACATTATTGTGGATCATAATATCCAGTAAAGTAGTCCACAGTGATCTATATGTGGACCAATTTTCTAGGACCTAATCCTTGAGTCATTGCTAAAAACTATGAATGAGAACGCTCAAGTGTTAGGAATAATAGAATACGGTGATGACATGCTGATTCTGATTGTAGAATACTCAACAGCCAGGCTAGAAAGTAAAGTGTGGAGCTCAGATAAGAAATTAGAAATCGCAGCGAATAGAACCATCTATTAGACTGATTGAAAGTCATGCCTGCTAAAGATGGATATTTATTACAATAAAATTCGACTACCACGTACGACATAGTGAATTCATCTCAAACAAGTGTGAATTTTCGATGCGCCCGTAAATAACTTCGAAAATAATTTAAACATTATGTCAATCTGATCAACAGCAAAGCCCTCTTCGGGGGCAGTTAGGAAGTGACACATGGGAGTCATTGAATCATGAATAATTCTGAACAGCACTGATCCAAGAACCACACAGAGGGGAAACCAAATGAGACTACTGCATGCTATACCATTAAAAAGGACGGAAGATCTAGTGAAACTCGACATGTAGACCCCTATGAACAGGAGTTCATTTCACTCAATAACTTCAACACCATACGACTGGAGAAAGTAACTGGGTACAAACTGTGGTGTACTACTTCGTACACAATGGTAAGGAGATGTGGGCTATAGAGTGGAGCAGCAGCTGTCATCATATGGAAGATGGACAGTAGCACAAATAATTAGAGAACATATAAATACAGTAAACAGAAGTTTTACTTAACTTGAAGCTTTCACCAAGTGTCGAGAAGAAACTTTACAACATAACAGACGGCAATGAAGTCTATCTATTACGAAGAGCGTCCTGCAGTGTGATTTTCCCAGTACTAATACATGAGGAAAGCGTTGAAGACTGTGACTGGGATTGGGCTATGTAGCCGCCACCGGCGATCCTATGTCGCAGCATCAGAGGGCGCTGATAGTCGGAGCCACTGAAGGCGTGGCTCAGCAGGTACACATCATTGGTTCCGCTGGGTCCACGCGCGACCGCTATCGGCGTCTGTCGGAAACGTGCGTTTCCGTTGCCAACTGCAGAACGCCAGTGAGGGTGGTATCGATCAATGACACCACACAAAATGCAGAATCAGAGCCACCATGTACAAGAACAATAATTCTAGTAAAATTCATTACATGAAACTACTAGTAACGATACAAGGCTTCCTTTTATTTAGTGGGCTGGGTTCTTTCTAATCGTAATAATTCCTGTGCACATGTCACCGATTATCAAACATGTGGTGTTCATTATTACACGAAGAGCATGTTCGACCTAACTGTAAAATGTAAATGTCATGTGACTAGGGCCTCTCGTCAGATAGACCGTTCGCAAGGTGCAGGTCTTTCGATTTGACGCCACTTCGGCGACTTGCGCGTCGAAGGGGATGAAGTGATGGTGGAACATCCATTTTCTGAGCGGAGAAAATCTCCGACCCAGCCGGGAATCGAACCCGACCCCTTAAGATTGACATTCTGTTTCGCTGACCACTCAGCTTCCCGGGGGGGGGGGGGGGGGCGGACTTCGAACTACCTAAGATGTGCTATTAAGAACTTGGTAAGGCGAGGGGAAATCCTGTTTAATGAATACAAGAAGATCGCTGTGAGCAATTGAGTGATAAAGTTGAAGCGATACTGTTAGTACGCTCCATTTAAGCCTTGCTCGTTAATATCACGAGATGAGCAGTGTGACGATCATCGGCGTTTTCTGTAGCACAAGGAGAAGTTACTCAATTTAATTTTTATACGCCATGGTCACTGGATCTGAGAATACTTATAATTGTGTTTTATTTTGATTTGCCAAACTTCTTACAGCCCCTGTTCACCCCTCCATGAGAGTATGAGTGAATAAAGTATGAACGTTTGGGTAATAGAAGGATAGGGCTAACCAGAGAGTTGTAGAAGGTGGTGGTTTTGCTAAAAGAAATCTGTGGGAAAGGCTAAGCAAAGAACTGTGCAACGGTTTTCACAAAATGTTGATAGTTTAGAGGGCATCAGGTGGTTCAGCCAATAGGAGACTGTCCCTCGGCCCCCTTCCCCACCCCCCCCTTCCCGCCAGTACCTTGAAATGGGAGACGTTGGCCCTGGGTGGACCATATTTAGTGTCTTTACGGCAAGAAGACGTGGAGTGCAGACGTCTCCGTGACAGCTGTGCTGGTATGGTAACAAAAACGTGTATAAAATGTGTTATATTATCGTGAATCCTGCTCGAAATGTATTTTTTAAAGTCAGTACAGATAGGGAAATGTTAGAAGTGGTAATTATAGAAAGTTTCACAAAGTAAGTGAGTGTAGAAAATGCGGTCATAACGTTTAGAACTTGGTGCTGGCCATCAGCTTAGCACGTCTATTTGTGAATATTAGTATCTGAAATCCGCTCAGTAGAGAGAACGGGCGATCGAATGAGTTTCTAGCCTTATTTCTGATACCTCTCCCCTAGATTCCAAATGTCACAGAATTTCTCCTGCACATCTCTCGGGACTAGTACCCTTGGGAGAAAGGGGTGTTAGTCCCACAAAGTATGCAGGACAACTTTTGTGACGTTTGTAATGTAGGAGAGAGATACTGTCGGAAGTTAGGCTGTGGTGGCAGAATGTCAGTTCTGCCTGGGTAGCTCAGTCCGTAAAGCAGTGGGTCTCCAAATCAAAGATTGCAGGTTCGAGTCCTGGTCCAGCACACCGTTTAATCTGCCAGGCATGTGTCAGTTGTCATCAACTGAGGGAAAATATCACTGGCTTTACAAAATGTCACAGTTTTATCATGTCGATCAGCTACAACTATTACTAAGGCCAACTCAAATTACTGGAACAGCGCATTAGCGGGCTTAAATTAATAGTCACATTGCCAACGGCCTCTACGTTGGTACCACCGGTTACCGTCCGATCACCGGAACTAAGCAACATTGTGCCCAGCTAATACTCGGATGGGTGACCGTCCGAGGTTCAGGAAAAAAAAAAAAAACACCGAAGTAGCGTCCAGCTGAAAGACTTGCGCCAGGTCTTGGTACCACACGACATTTATTTAATTAGTTAATAGGAAATTTATTTACACATGAAATGGTGGAAACAAGAAATAGTTTGGCAAACAGTTTATTAACCAGGAAATATTTTAGTTTATTTAATACTGTTTTCTAAATATGCTGCCTGGCGTAGAAAGTAAAGCACCCGGAAGGAGAGGAGGAAACGATATGAAACCCAACCGTTTGAGAGGGAATGTGATGCTATTTCTTCTGGCTTGGAAGCATGCACTCATTCGTTTGGGGAGGATGTCATCAAGCCGTTGTATCCTCTCCCGGGGCAAGCTGGCCCTCAACTGTCGTAACTGGTCGTTGACATACTGGATACTGGCAGTGGGACCGAGCTGATCCCATACACGTTCAATCGGGGACAGATCTGGGAAGTTTGCTGTCCGTGGGAGTACCTCAGCATCGCGCAGACGGTTCATAGACACATCTACAGCTACGTGATTGCTGTGCTATTCACAATAAAGTGCCTGACAGAGACACACTTGCGATGTGTGGACGAGCGTTGTCCTGCTGAAAAATGACACCACGATATTGTTGCATAAGAGGTAACACACGAGGACGCACACTACCAGCCGTGATCTGAAGTCATACCCGACGGCTTCCCAAAGCACGACATCAGGAATAAAACATCTGTGTCTCTTCAAAAAAAGGAACAATCGAACTTCTCTCAAGGTCGCTACCATACTCACCGATGACTGTCATCCAGGGTAGTGCAGACTCTCGATTCCTCGCAGGACACAGAGCGCCGCCATTCGTCACCAGTCCATGCTTCCCGGTCACGGCACCACTCGAAACTCAGCCGTTCGTGACGGCAGCCTACGCATGTGCCCTAGCCGGGCTGCTGCTACTCTCTGCTTAATAGTATGAGACAGCATACAATGTTACGACCAGTCCATTATTTGTTCTCGGATGGTAGATGCAGATGTGCAAAGGTTGTTACGAGCTTGGTGCACCAATTGTGGAGGTCAGACGTGGTTGGCCGGCATCTTGACGACGAGTGTGCCTCAACTCGCGTTCCCAAGTGTCAAACATCGGGCTGCTGTCACATCCGAATACCCCACAAATGTGCATATTGCACAATTCGACCATCTGGTCAAATAGTGACCCGTAATGAGGCTCCTTTCAAACTCTGTTTGGTGCTGACAACGCTGGCTCACAGCACGGCACGGCATCTCTGTGTCCAATGTATGATGCTGTTCAGACCGCTTATACACTAAAGTGCCAAAAAACTGATATAGGCATACGTATTCAAATACAGAGATACGTAAACATGCAGAATACGGCGCTGCGGTCGGCAACGCCTATGTAAGACAAGTCTCTGACGCAGTTGTTAGATCGGTTACTGGTGCTACACTGGCAGGTTATCAAGATTTAAGTGGTGTTAGAGTCGGCGCACGAGCAATGGGACGCAGCATCACCTTGGTAGCGGTGAAGTGGGGATTTTCCCCTACGACCATTTCACGACCATACCAGGAATCCGGTAAAACATCAAATCTCCGACATCGCTGCGTCCGGAAAAAGATCCTGCAAAAGTGCAACCCTTCCGCAAACTGCTGCAGATTTCAATGCTGCGCCATCAATAAGTATCAGCGGGCGAACCATTCAACGAAACATCATCGATATGTGCTCTCGGAACCGAAGGCCCACTCGTGTATCCTTGATGTCTGCACGACACAAAGCCTTACGCCACTCCTCGGCCCGCTAACAGCGACATTGGAGTATTGATGATTGGAAACATGTTGCCTGGTCGGACGAGCCTCGTTTTAAATTGTTTCGAGCGGATGGACGTGTACTGGGATGGAGACAATTTCATGAGTCCATAGACCCTGTACGTCAGCAGGGGACTGTTCAAGGTGGTGGAGGCTCTGTAACGGTAGGGGGCGTGTGGAGTTGGAGTGATATGGGACCCTTGATACGTCTAGATACGACTCTGGCAGGTGACACGTATGTAAGTATCCTGACTCACCATCCCACACGTCCAGAATTGCTACAGAGTGGCTGCAGGAACACTGTTCTGAGTTTGAACACTTCCGCTGGCCATCAGACTTCCAAGACATAAAGGTTACTGAACATATCTGAGATGCCTTGCAACGTGCTGTTCAGAAGAGATCTCCACCCCCTCGTACTCTTACGGATTTATGGACAGTCCTGCAGGATTCATGGTGTCAGTTCCCTTCAGCACTACTTCAGACATTGGTCGAGTCCTTGTCACGTCGTGTTGCGGCATTTCTGTGCGCTCGCGGGGGCCCTACACGATGTTAGGCAGGTGTAAAAGTTTCTTTGGCTCTTCAGTGTATATCCTTCGAGGCCTAGTTGCAACACTAAACACGAACAACACTAATGGCCGTTCTACCTGTCACAGATATCCAATTCTAGTTATTTACATGCCTGACACTGGTGTGTTTTTGTACGAAGTGACATTGACATCCGACCGTGTCTTCTAGATGCTTCCCTTTTTTCAGGTGATGCACATCTGACTGCGTAACAGGCGATGCCAAACCACTCCACTATGACCTTGCCTAGTAAAGTATTATGATTCCTATATCTTCCTCCAAACACACATTTCGTGTGTACGGGGCTGATTTTGACTTTCGAAAGTTACTTTGCAAATAAATAATTCGAACTGTATCCGTTTTAAATGATGTTTAGTATATGAAATCAACGTAATCGTAATTCCATTCTCATCAATTTTTGTGTGACAATTGAATGATAAAAATGAACGTACCATGCAGCAATTCACCGTATCCTTTCAGTTCGAATTTAGTACAAGCCACGTTAATTCTCACGAAACAAACCACGTCCACACTCTATTATATCAACTTACAAACCAAACACAAGTAGTTACATACTTTCCATAAAGCTCTGTAAGAATTAGCAAAGGTAGCTTTCATCTACTGAAAAATCTGGTTCTTCGAGTCCTGAAGAAGTAAAATGAAAATATTAATGTGTTCCACAGAATGCCAATAGTCACACAGTGTTTGTGACAAAGACATTTTTAACAACAAAATGTTTACTTAAACAGATGTATACTTCTTTTCCAGACGACAAAAGTTCTAGAAAACTTACACGGACCCTATAGAGAGACCACAGAGAGCTTGCAACACTTGTGAAGATGCTCTGAGCTGTTGACGAGGGACCTATGGAGCTCTCCTAGGAAGGAATCCCGCTTTGGTCCGTGGACACAGGGCCCTTCTACCGGTGGGAGCCATTTTTCCAGCGGAGTCCCATTCGCGCGCGTACCAATTAACAACTCGTTAGCAGGTTTTCTCCGTTCCCTTTAATGCGCCGTTTGTGTCTGTGCACCGCTGTGAGAAACTCCGGAGAATGGAGCTGCGAATCGCACGACCCAGAAGACACTCAAGAAAATCTCTAGCTTTTACGACTCGTATATTTGGATTCTCGTCAGTGGTTACAAGCGTGTGTACGCCGGGCAGTTATATTTTAGTGCTTAGGTGGTTTTCCTCTCACTTTTAGAAGACTATTTGGTTGGTTCTCAAATTATGGTACACCACACATTGACCGAATAAGAATAACACACTTTCTGCCTGGACACTGTCCCTTATTAATTATCTCCACAGAACAAAGCGAACAGACACAGAATTTGGTGAATGAGGGGAGACTGGAATACGGGAACACCAAATACGGGAATGAGTGGAAAGGGAGCAGAACAAAAAATATATCTCCCAGAGAAGCACTGTAAACGTACTGATGAGAAATGAATGGAATAGTGGATACACACTCACAATGCAACTGAAGATCTTCAAGCAGTACGAAGATTGATCCGCAATGTGCTGCTCACGTAAGCGAGAGATGAACACAGCAGCACTCGCGGGTGAAAGGATGGCTGCCGCAAGGCAAGACTGCAGACCACGCGCCGTGGGCAGCAGCGTTTAGAGAGAGAAGGGAACCGCTGCGGTGGAGAAGCCAAGAGACGCCTACACTAGCCAAAACCCACAAATAAGAGGGCTAGTTCTTTAGTGTTCATTATGTCTTATACAGTCTGGAAAACTTGTAAGGGTGTCGAAGGGGTAGGTTGTGGTGAGAAATAACTGTAAAGAAAAAGAAAATTCTATACGTTGCGCCGTTTCCGATTTGATTAGCACTGAAGTTAGCTAATTAGGCCGTTGCGCGCCCAAATTCGAGCGGTCCGACAGAGACGGTGTCGCCAAACGCGTCCTTGGTTTGGTTTCCTAAAACTGAACAAGACAGCGATACAGAAATTGGACACGGTGCGATAGGATGGATTGCACCCAAGCGTAAGGTGATATGTCTATGATCTACGCTATGAGAAAATCTGACATTAAAAACTGTGTCTGGCGGGCCGCTTGAACTTGAGCGAGCAATAGGCAGACTGACTAACTTCAGTGCTCATTAACTCCGAAGCTGCACAACATATCGAACTTTTTTCTCAACAATTATTTCTCAGAACAAACTACCCACCATCACCCTTACAAGCTTTTGAGACTGTTTCAGATCACCCTGTATAATGTACACTGTACAACAAAATTAAAGGATCACGTTTTCGAAACTATGAAATTGTCTGCCAAAGCGACACACAAGTTTTAAATTTTGCTCAAAGGTGCGTACAGCCTTCCTCTGTAATGGTGCAAAAGCTCGGAGACGCTCCAAACAGCAACGTGGCGACATATGCGAGCTGTAGTGTGGGTTAATGATGTCACATTGGCAACAAATTTCACCACAATTCTTTGCAAAGCCACCGTGGATGTCTCGCACGACGAAAATGTTGTCACAGCCCCTCTTACCCACATTTCATCCCTTCTTTTGAAAGGTCAGAACCGTGACACCCAGCGTTCAATGCACGCGGTATTCTTATAGGTGGCCGAGGCAAACATTTCAGACACACCACTGGTCGGAATCGTCACGCATAGGTCACGGCGGGTGCCATAAAGTGCGTCTATGAAACAACCCCTTTCCTTCGGACGTCGAAAACGACAGCTCGCTGTGCGATGAGCAACAATACAACGTGCTTCAGAACGGTCGACACAGCTTCTGACCTCTGGGCGTTTCAACCCTACTCTAAGAACATCGCGGGACTGCAATCCCGCTGAACGTGATCTGACCGCTTTGGAGTTGATGATGATGTTCGTTTGTGGGGCTCTCAACATCGTAGTCATCAAGTTCCAATCTCTCCATTTCCAGTCTGGTCACTACCCAAATGATGATGAGATGATGGGGACAACACAAACACCTCGTCCCCGACCCGGGCGGGAATCGAAGCCGGGACCCCGCGATCCAGAAGCAGCAAGGTTAGGCACTAGACCACGAACTGCGGACCCCTTTGGAGTGTAGCGCGACAGCAATTTTTGCTCTGGCATTCATGGTGGAACCTCTAGACACCGATCAAAACCATTCAAAAAATGGCTCTGAGCACTATGGGACTTAAAATCTGAGGTCATCAGTCCCCTAGAACTTAGAACTACTTAAACCTAACTAACCTAAGGATATCAAAAACATCCATGCCCGAGGCAGGATTCAAACCTGCGACCGTAGAGGTCCCGCGGTTCCAGACTGAAGCGCCTGGAACCGCTCGGTCGCAAAAGTTCGGCTTCAAAACCATACGACGAAATATTACTGTGATTTCGCACCCTAATGTGGAGTGATCGTGGGGGTGCAACAGTAACACGTACGTGAATAAAACAGCAAAGGGTCCGTCTAAGATCCCCCAGTTCTACAACACCCTCTGTGACACCCACGCACCTTAAAAATATGCCTATCAGAAACTTCGACATTAATTTATGTTCGCGACTGCTGTAGCGCTCGAGGGATAGGCAACACCTTCGACACCCGTTAAGTGGGGGTTTCCTACCTTCAGGCTCTAGAGCAGTCGTATATTTTGAACATGCTCAACAGATGCGCGTGGGTACACCGCTGGTGTTACCGAACTGGCGTGCACGTGTCAGTGTTACACCCTCCCGTGACCACAGGACAGAGGGCACGAAAAACCGTAAAACACTCTGCTGCTTCTAATCACTTTACAATTTCGTCGAATCGTTTTGAACGGTCTCCCGTGGTTCCACCCTATATACCAGAGCAAAAATTGCGTTCGCACTACACTCCAAAGGGGACAAATCACGTTCAATGGCGTTGCAGTTCCGCGATATCCCTAGAGTTGGGTTGAAACACCCAGGGGGTTGCAGCATTGTATAGAACGTCGCACTTTTGCTCATCGCACAGTGAACTGTTGTTTTCGACCGTGAAATCTGTGGGAATGAATGCCCAGAGGGGACGGGTGGTGTCATTGATGGCGTTTATGCCACCCCCTGAGGTCTTTCCGTGTCCATTCCGAGCGGCAGTGGGTCTGAAATGTTCTCCTCGGCCGCCCATAAGAAAACCGCGTTGTTTGAGCGCTGGGTCTCGCGGTTCTGATCTCCAGCGCAGAGGCATCAAAAGAAGGGATGAAATGTGGATAAGACGGGGTGTGACGACCTTCCCACGGTGTGACATACATGGTGGCGTTTGGTCAAATTTGTTGCCAATGTGAAGTAACTGACCCACTTGTAAAGTGAACTTCTGGCCTGTGGCCTTTTTTTCGCATATGTCGACAGCTTGTTGCTGTAGAACCCGAGCGTGACGTCACAGGGCGCCATGCTGTTGCAACATCGCACAGGGAGGTTGTAGGCACCTTTGAGCAAAATTTAAAACTGGTGTGTCGCAAAGGGTGACAATTATGTGGTTTCGTAAACGTGATCCTTTAATTTTGCAATATGCTATCGTGGTCTAAAGTATCCGAACGCCCTGAATTGCGTTTTGCCTGATTTTTGCCTGATTTGCATGCAGCCCACATAACTTAACTGTCTTGCAAGTCCTCTAATCACTTTCCGCTACAGTCGTTCGACTTTACAAAACAATTACAAGTGACCACTAGAGAACCATGATCTATATTCTAATAACTCCTGATGTAAACAAATACTACTAATGGTAGGAAACACTTTTTTAGAGATGAGAGAATCAGTAACACTTGTCAACTGAAATTTTTACGGTAAGTGACGTTTCTAAAATATTACCATCTTATTAATAACTGTGACAAGAAATTTCCCTTAACTCTGCCACATAAATAATCCCGCAATCGTTACTCAAAACTAGATTCATTTATGAATAAAAAAGCTTTTCAAGAATGTCTGAATACGAATTCTGTCTTAATTCAAAGAATTCATGCTCTGTAAAAGGGTTTCCAAACATCTACTAACTGTCGTTTGGTCGTTTGCTTCAAGCGGTCTATCTTCACCAACAACAACGGATCACTAGTAATTTCACTGTAATCATGACGCCACGTGCTCTAATGTTCAGTTACAAAGTATTCTGTCGCCATTGTTATCAAACAGAAAGTGACAAAATCTACGTTATTCATGAATACCTAGTTGTGCATATGATTGAACTTTAAAGGACTCGGTGGACCGTTTTGTTCTGGATCTGGTTTGAAAAAACCATTACTTCTAGGCAGTGCAACTAAGCAAAGCTATTGTGTCCAGCCGAGACACGAACACAGAACTGATTTTCATTGCTGAGTGGGCATAAAGAAACACGATACCCCTCATTCTTATCGAGTATCAGTTAGTAAATCTGAACATGAAATCACATTACGAAAATCTTTGTACTGGGTTTGGACCCCTATTCAGCAGCAATTGTCCGCGTTTGCTAACCACGAAAGATATTAAATATGGTTTCATTCACAAGTAACATGGGACGACAAAGTTTTGTGCTGGATGGGAATTTGGAAGCAGCTCCTAATTGTACTGTTACCTAAGCAAAATCGAACGTCAGATAACGAATTTTCTCAGCAGCAGCGAGACGTTTGAAACTGAAATTACGAAATAAATGAATAATTTTTGCGTTACTAGGATTCGAGACTAGCACCTATCGTCTTTTTCTAGTCACGAATGGACCTTCTTTCACCAGTAGCGACATGTGCGCATGTTTGAACCTGAATAACGTGAGAAAGGGTTCAGTAGTGAGTAAGAATCAGGCCCCTCACATATCGCCTTTGAATTCACGCGAAGAGACCGTAACTATCGAATTCTTTTGCACCATTAGCAAGGAGTAGTATGTATTAACCGGAATTGACGAAAAGTTGTATGTTTCATTTCGAGTCGAAATAATCACATATCTTTATTGCTGTCAACGAATAGAGAATCGTTACAACTCAAACTTATTTTCCACCAGAAATTAGGTGTGCTTATGCTGAAGCTTGACAAGAGATAATGAAAACTTTTGTGCTCGACCGGAATTCAAACCCAGACGCGCACCTTACGTGGAAACCTTGAGTTTAAAATCTTGAGCAAACAAGGAATTGATGGAACTGTATAGTCACGGAAGGATCAAATCCCATGAATGGGAAGATCCGAGATAGAATTTCTGTCGAAAACCAATATATTCAACATTTAAAGTTCAAATAAAAGATTAAAGAAGTGCCCTGTCAGCTTATTTGGCGTTTGTTCATTGCTAAAATAAAAATAACTAGTGTAAGAAAGGTTACTGATGACAGACTTTCTATATGCCATCATTTCCCCCTCTGCCTCGGCCCAACGCAAACTATAGTCGCTAGCGAAGGATATCATACGTAATATGAATTTGAAATTACGTTGCAGTTGTACATTATTCGCTTGGCGAATCCAGAGGTGAATAGGATTTATTTGTATCTGTTAAAAAAAATCATTGAATGGAGTGGGAACAGAACCTACACGATAGGTATACCAACCCAGCAGCAATCCACCAGACCACCAAACTCCACAAGTGGGAAAGTCATGATTTTGTCGTAACGCAGGTGCGCCACAATGGATGAGAATTCTGACTCCCTGGAGTATATTACAGCCTGTTCAATACATTCATTTCTTTGTTCGATCTAATCGCTATTGCTTATATTCGACTTGATTTCGTAATCACTGAAATGAAATCAAGTAGCGGCCATTTACGCAAACTGACAACGCCGTAGGATGCGAAAGGCTCTACAAGAAGTTTTACCTTTCATTGAGCTACTCTCTTGCAAACCCTGTTCGAGGTAAATGTGTCACAGTGCATCGTAAAACCCTGTTTTCTCTAATTTAATAAACCACACCTCCTCTGTCTACTTAATCGCCAGTAGTCGCAAAACCTTGGAAGAACATTTCCGTGAAAGAGATCGTGGCTGCCTGTCCTGATCAGAACAGCTTCTGTTCGACTGGTCAGCGTCAGGCCAGGTGATCGCAACTTATTGCGGCTTGAACCTGTGATCTACAGTGGACGTTTTTGCATTCACATTAGCAAGCATAAGGTTATTTAATGTAATACTTGGATTTTCAGAGTTAAATATTTTCGATAAAATGAGTGTATACTACGCAATAACAGCAACGTTGTAACCAGTGCTCATACAGCATATGACGTGGGGAATATTAAGTACGTAATCTAGTATTGTATGCAAAATTTACCTGGAAAAAGGAGATTGGTGTATAAATTGGTGGTGATTTTGTTTGGTGTGTTGGAAAGCGGGTTGCTGCAAGTGCATTTATTAACTACCATTTTTTATTTGAGGTTCTAGTATTGATCTCGCGAAGACATCTTGAATGTCGCATAATTGAAAGTTTGGGTAGCGCTGTATATGGGTTACAAAACAGTGTTAAACGGGAAGAACTTTTACATTTGTGACATTTTGTTCTCTTTGGAGTTAATAGAGGAGTGATGGAAGTGGATTAAGCTCGAACGTTTCTGCCATTTATGAGATGAGTGCTATCAAAGAAATCACGCCAAAAAATCGTTTTCTCGCTTCATGTAGGATCGTTTTAACGTGAATTATTCGTCACATTCACGAAACCCAATGGCTGTAGCTCTGTCACGTATGAGATGAAATGCTGGTCCCAGATGAGATTGGAACCTAAAACCTACGCAGCCTTGGCTTCAGATGACAATGACGCTTCCACAGACCTAACGAGCAACTACAGCATTCCATCCTCCCTCATTGTCTAACACAGATAATTCGCAAGAGTAGACTAACTTAGTTGTAGTTCTGAGTGGAATTACCTTCCTGGATTAAAAACATGCAACTGGTAGATGACTCACCATAAGCGAAAGTCGTTCAGAATATGTAATTGAAATAGTGAGAAAAGTCAAATAAATTTAGCAGGACATTACTTGATTATTACGGGGTTTCCAGACATATTCTAAAATACTGGCAAGTCCCAGTCATCCTCAGAGCAGGAAGGAATACGTTTCCACGGCCAATGTGTTTCTTGAGCGGGTTAGCAATCCAACAGTAAAGCTCGCGCTTCAAAGACGCAGTGGAAGAAACTGTCAAATTGACAGATACCTTAAATACGACATTTGTAAGCAAATGTGTATAAGCCTAACGAAACACCATAAATTAATAGCAGGGGAAATTATTTGAACGGCCCTCTTCATCATATTTGTCATTATTTTATTTTGGTTTTAGTCTCTACGTTATCAAAATATTCATATGAGAATTATCTTGGAGTAATAGATGGCTACACCAAAGGTAAATAAGATAATAATTTAGCATTCATTCTAATGAAGAGCTCAGTGACAGCAAGTCCTTAAATATAAATAAATTTAAAAAAGTACTCTGGAGTGCCGTTTACACACAGCGACGCAAACCAACATCTGGGAAGGAATTAGATTGTATAGACGTGCAGAAGGTGCTGGAATGTGTGGAGACCATCCGGATGCTGTACATCTACTATCTTAAACAACCGTGATGTTCACTGTCGATCAGATTATTAGTCAAACTTGTTCAACAACGTGTGAAGGGCGTCGGCCCTTTCATATCCCACACACAGTCCATTCCCGTGGAAGCCAATACTAAGCACGTCTGTTTTCATTGCTTTACTCAGTAGCTAGCAGTAACAGTCTACTTATTGTCTGAAATTTGGTTCTCTACGCATTTCAAGCATAGGCTATCATGGAATGAAAGGACTTCATACATAGCTTTTGCTCTGATGATGGCAGTGGCCGGAAAGAAGTAACAAATAAAGAAACAGATTAAACAATATGAACACTTTTATTCGCAAAACATACTTTCGTGTCACGTGATTTCAGTTTTAATTGAGCACAATGTTAAAATCGAATTTGTGTAACACGATATCACTCTGCGGTGAAAAAGTCATGAGATGCCTCCTAATATCGTGTGCGACCTCGTTAGTGCAGCATCTCGGCGTGGCGTGGACTCAAAAAGTCGTTGGATTTCCCTGCAGAAATATTGGACCATGTTGCTTCTATATCCGACCATAATTGTGAAAGTGTTGCCGGTGCAGGATGAACTGACTTTCAGATTATGTTCAACAAATGTTCGATGGGATTCATTTCGGGCGATGTGGGTGGCCAAGTCATTCGCTCGAAATGTCCAGAATGTTCTTCAAACCAGTCGTTAGCAGTTGTGGCTCGGTGACATGGCGCATTGTCATCCATAAACATTTCACCGTTGGTTGGGAACGTGAAGTCCACGAATAGCTGCAAATGGTCTCCAAGTAGCCGAACATAACCATTTACAGCCCACACCGTTATGGTGCCACAACTTGGGTCCATGACTTCGTGGGGTCTGCGCCTCACTCGAACCCTACCATCAGCTCCTACCAACTGAAATTGGGACTCATGTGACCAGACCACGGTTTTCCAAAAGTATAGCCCATTAACGCCAAATTTCGCCGCACTGTCCTAATGGATACGTTCGTCATACGTCCGACATTGATTTCTGCACTTAATTTACGCAGTGTTGTTTGTCTGTTACCACTGACAACTCTACGCAAACACCGCTGCTCTCGGTCGTTAAGTGGAGGCCGTCGGTCACTGCGTTGTCCGTGGTGAGACGTAGTGCCTGGCATTTGGTATTTTCAGTACACTCTTGACACTGTGGATCTCGGAATATTGAATGCCCTATCGATTCTAGAAATGAAATATCCCATGTGCCTAGCTCCATCTACCATTTCGCGTTCAAAGTCCGTTAATTCTTGCCGTGCGGTGGGAGGAGCACAGTCACCCGCCCATGCACTGCCCTTTTATACCTTGTGCACGCGATACTACCGCCATCTGTGTACGTGCATATTGCTATCCCATGAATTTTGTCATCTCATTGTATGTGATAAGTCCTTTTATACGAGTTTTCGATGGTGGGGTATGTCCAAAATGCATTAACAAATAGATTTTTGACAGTGAGTGGACTGCTGTTATTCGATATTAAATAAAGTACTCAGTGTTCACATAATGGTAGCAGGGTACCTGCGCGACTTTACATCTCAACTCGTGCTTATGTTTGTTAGTCACAGCAATTTGTCGTATGCTTACACCTCTCTTCCATAGCAGACTCGTTGAGGAAGCGATAAACGAAACTAACAGGTTATGCACTCACACTGCTCCTCCCACCATACCCACTGTGGATTTATCATAAATTACGATCACGAACCCAGTTTGGTGTTTTAGGAGTATATTTCCCAGTTTTAGCTTGGCGAAGAGATGTTGTATTGAATTCCTGTCAGTGGCAGATAAACAAAATTGTTTGATCTCAACGCTTGGTGTGCTCGACATCTGAAAAATCAGTAAAAAAGCCTGCAGATTATTGTAATAGCTTCGTAACTTATTGATCCACTTTTTTTAACTGAAAAGAACAAACCAGAACGGTAAACAGACGTATCAACTAATGTCTTCACAGCCACTTAGTCTCTTTCGGAGACTTTCTTCGGGAGATTGTGCTCGCGGTGGCGAGCGTCGATGAGGTCCATTATTGTTGCCGAACTTGCACAATTTTAACAGTGGTGAAGACTGATACAACTTAGCTGCTGTTCAGTTTGAAATAAGTAATTATGATAATTTATACTTCTCAACACCGAATGCGTAGAGACAATTACCTCACAAGTATCGTTTGTCATACAAACAATTATTTATTTGTGAACGTCATAAATAATAATTTTGCGTAGTGAATGAAACAATTAAATATTACTCGCACTGGAGTTAAGTCTTTTAGCGCATTTTGCAAAATACCACACTAGGTGAAATTCAAAGGACATCTCCTGATAGTCTCTTCGGGTTTGCTACCGGATCCTAAAATCGAGTCGATTCAATATTTGGGCGATCCAACTGTTCAGAAGAACGCTGCTGCTGAGTCCCACTGAGAGCAGCACCAGCATTCTCATGAAGATGGCGAGCAGTTGGATCGCCGGAATATTGAACTGAGTTGATTTTAGGATCAGGCAGTAAACCCGAAGAGACGTTCAAGACTTATTGCATCGGAAAGCCTACGAAGTCACGACATCTCTTGAAGCTCTCATCAGATTGTATAATCTGACTTGACGAAAGTAATTCTCAATTCCTGTGCTGTAAAGGCGATTACAATGACAACAGAATCATTGTTGTAGCAAATTGATTCGTGTTCATTTTGACGTGGGGTAGCGCCTTTACAAGACAATGAATGACGATAGGAATACGTTAATGTCCTATTATGCAGATGTCAAAACTAATTCCCAAATCACTTATATTGTCTCAAAGGATAAATAAATTAGCCTCCTAGTACATTACAATCCTATATGCCCTTTCCAAAATGATGTAATTTACATCTGATGATAGTACGGTCTCAAAAAAAAAAAAAAAAAAAAAAAGGTGAAAAAGCGTGCTATTTGTGTTATGTGGAGGATTACAACTCTATCAGCTTCTGCTAAAATGAAAGACTTTCATCTGCAGCAGTACGATGGCAACTGGAACGTTGGTATTTACATTTTCCTGGTAGCTCATACGCTACGAACTTCTCGAAGAGTATAATGAAATTTTTCAGATGACCTTCTGTCTGCGGCTCACTTGCGAAGCACTGGCATTACCTCACGTCATATGTTTTTTAGTTAGAAAAAAAACTGCCGAAAGCCGAAGAGCTGGCCACCATCGACGTCTTACAATTCTAGAAATAAAGCTAAACAATCCGTACCATTGGAATGGCTCATTCTAAAAATTTTACGTAAGAGTTTTCATCTATGACAATTATCGTGACACAATTATATCTTCATTACACAGTTACGTAAACCGCAGGATATTTTACTTATATTTACAATGTTTATGTTGTACTATACATATTCAGATAACTATAATTATTAGGTAGAATCGATGTAAAACTCAGTGGCACGTTGAATGAAGCCTGCCCTCAAGCTGGTTTCCGAAAGATCAGAGGTTCGACTAGCAGCACTAGAGTCAGATTTTCAGAACCATACAAAGCATTTTCATGCTGTTGGAGAAGTTGAGACTTGCAAACATCACAAAGTTGTTTGGCAAGTCTGTGATCGTCGACTTACTTTTGGAACTGGAGCCGAATTGTCCTTTCAAATTCACTGGCTATTATTATTAGATTTTGATGAAATAGTCTGAGCATTTACTACTTTTGTCGCCTGTCCTTTAGTCGACTTGTGGGTCGCCCACGATGTCAAGTGAACTGTTCTAACATTCACTATGTGGAAGTTACTTGAACTTTGTAGAGTAGTGCTTTTGAGGGCAAAGGTCCTTGGGTGATACAAGACGCCCATAAAATTCCATAGGAACACCAAACATTTTTCCAGGAAGCCACTGACCGTTTGTCTCGCAGTGGGACAAATATATCAACGTTTATGGCAAATTACTTTTGAAAGGATAAACAGTTTACATATTTTTCTTCCATCTGACTTGTTTTCGTTTGATTGTCCTTTATAATTCTAAAATGTGAACTTTTTTATCTTCATCTTGACCAACTGCAAACAGTTCCCCTTCTGTATATGTTGTTTTTTATTTTTCCAGAACTCCTTCATCTTTTTACCATACTGATTTTCGTTTCTTCTATACATGTTATTCCTGATTTGTTATTTTTTCCTACTTTAAAGTCTTCTAAATGTACTACCTTTTCCAACAAGAGTTTTTTTGCTATTTACGATTTTTTGATGTTCTTTCTTTCTAGTTTTTCTCTTATCGCTGTAATCCACGCTACTAAAGTTTTTTGTTTCTAGATAGACAGGATTTTTTTTAGCCTGTTCTGATTCCTTCGGTAAAGGTGGCCAAAGAAAATTAACCTTCGCTTTGCCATTACTTTTGGTATTTTCTGTCTGTTTTGGCATATCTCCCCATTAATTTTCGTTTGTCTACCTTCTGAATTGTACCCATTATTTTTCAATTAATCCATCTTGCAAATATTTCTCTTCTGTCCAGCTTATCAACTTATAGCTCACTGTTAAACATTCACTTGCGTGGAAACATAATGGTATTAGCACTGTAGTAACGTGTTTTAACTTCATTTTTGCATAGATGCATTTCTTAATTATATTAAATGCTCTTTCCATTTTGCTATCGCTTACATCTAGCGCACATTTTTCTACTCCGTTCTTCTGTATTTCTTCTTTAAAATAATTAAATTTACTAACTCGTTCTAGTTTCCTATTTGTGTTTATACATATTTTAGTGCATCTTTATATTTATCGTGAATTTTGTTTTTCACTTGAAATTCTGTGACCTGTTCATTCCAGATTTGTTTGATTAACTATTTCTGTCAAATTTTCTGAAATCATTAGAAAAGCATCTGCCAAAGCTAGGCAGTTTACGTTAATTCTATCTGATTTCCTTCTTAGAATTATTGGTTCAATTTTGTGGTTTTTTAACTCCAAATTCTAGATTCTTACTGCTAAACAGTAAAGGTTATAACTCACTAGTTAACTAAATATAGAGAGATTTCTCGCATAAATGTCACCTTAGATATCGCATTTGTTAGAGTTTCACGAATTATATTTGCTACTTTTGCTTCAACACCAAATTCCCTAATGATTGTATCAGCTGCTTCATTGTCTATAGAATAAAACGCGTCTTTGGAATTAACGAATGACACTGTTATAGGTTCTCTGGTGCAAATTCCTCTGGCGAATTACTGATTTTAATTTAAAAGTCTGTCCTGTGCGTGCTCTTCTTTTTCGGAAAACACTCTGATACTCTCCCAGTTGTTTGTCTACAATTTCTTCATTTCTGTTCAGGAGACGTTTGGATAATATTTTGTATGCCTCTGGCAGAACTGACACATAACATTAGCTGAATTTTCCGCCCGTGCCCAGCAGCACATCATAACAGTGTTAAATAGGAAAATACTTGTTAATGTTCTGCATTAGGCTTTAAGTGGCCACAATTGTCAATTTTCTAACAAAAATATTTGTGTTTGTTCTCCTATTGTGTATCTAATGCTGTAAGTGTGCGATTCGAACTAACGATGTCGATCACCGATATTTTTTAGTGTAAATGATACTAATTCATTCAAGTTACGAAATTTTAAAACACTACACTTTTATTCGTCGGAAGTTTCTTAACTATTAAATTTGTTCTATTATTATTAATTTCATCATCGCCAACCTCAGTCGTTCTCCATTCATAGTAGTATAAACGCCTCCTTTTAATATCTCTAAACATTAAGATCTTGAGCCTTATGTATCTATGTTGCTTTTACGTATTTTAGAAAGTCATTTACCCAACATCATTAGGTCGTCACCTTTTTATCTCTTGGAATCCAGAAAACAATTTCCTTGTCCCTCTGCCATCCATTCTCCTAGCTGTACGTACCATCCACCATTATTTCATTCACACTGTAGTTTCTATTAAGTCTTGCACTTCAGTCTGTTTCCTAATCCATGTTTTTTGTTTTCCTGTCTCTCTAAGTAATTATCATCATCACGCATTCCTCCACAGTTCACTGAGAAATCCTCAGTTTCTTAATAGTTCTCGTGTTAACACGTCATGTCTCACTGCCGTGAGTAAAAACTGGAAATGCACACTGATTGTAACCTGTTCCCTTTCAGACACATCGGAAACTTTATTTTCAGAACTAAAATAAGTTTACCAAAAGCGTTTGAGGCCAGTGAGGTAGCGGAGTGGTAAGACACTGGACTCGCACTCTGGACGACGCACATTCAAATCCCTACCCAGATATCTGGAGTTAGATTTTCTATGGTTTCCCTAAATCGATTAAGGTAAATTTCAAGATGGTTACTTTGAAAAAGATATTATCGATTTCCTTCCCCATTAATCAACGATCTGAACCTATGCTGTGTCTCTAATGTCCTCATTATCTTAATTTTCCTTCTTTTCCTTTTCAGGACATGTTTGCTATACATCCAGCAAATTTCTCGACTGCTCTAAATGAAAAGGCTGTTAAACATATTATATGGCTTTATTATTAGTTTGTAAGTCTTTGATTTTCAATCCCATTTCCAAATTTACTCTATCTAGTTCTCCCACTTGTTGCTGAATTTTGTTTGCACTAGACCCGTACAAAACAACGTCATCTGCAAAATGCAGATGGTTCAGATATGTTCCGCTAACACATAGCCCTTCTTTTTCTTTAGTTTCCTGCTACTCCGATGGATTGTAGTGGGAGGTGTAATTCTGATGAATATATGTTCTTCAGTAAAGTAACATTCATTGAATCAATGTCATGTTTTTCAAGAGCTTTCAGTATAGATATTGGTGAAACTGTGCCAAAAACCTTCTTAAAATTTTTTGAGTTCTAGGCAAGGTAGTAACTCACATTGATGTTCCAGTCTATAATTTCAAATAATAGTCACTTGTACTGATTTCTCTTCCAATGCCAGCTTGTTACTTCGCATGATTAAAATCTAGTGTTTTTTATGCTGTTGGTAATAATTTTCGGAGTGTCCTCTACATGATGGGAGGAATTTCATAGGCCTGTAGCTTTTCATGACTTGCCTGTTTCCTTTCTTATGAAGAACAACAAATACAACATTGTTCTTGTTTTGGGAAATTATTTTGCTCCAAGAACATTCTGTAAATAGTTTATATAGGCTACAGAGTCCATAGTTTAGATATTCACTAAAATCATTACCAACACAATAGAAAAACAATGGATTTTGATCAAGCAACGGAACACGCTGGCATTAGAAGAGACACTACATTTTGTATTTTTCTCCTCCATCTCCAATCACCTCTATTGAATTATCGTCTCTCAGCATCCGTCTTACCTTTATACCACGAATGTCATCGTATGTATCTATTATTTATTCCAGAATGTTATTAATTTCATTCTCAACGATGTGTGTTTCATTTCACCACAAGAATTTTACGAACATTTAAAGAAATCTTGCAATGTTTGCCCAATTTTATCTCCGTTGTTAGTTTCTGTGCTATAGGAAAACTTAAATGATAAAATGTTGTTTTCAACAAGATAAGTTTCTGTTTTATTTCTTCATACTTTTATTGTTTTAAATTGTTTCTGTCGGGAAATTTCATTGTACTTCCTCACAGACTCTCAGAGACATATACAAGCATTTTTGTTTACCACAGCGTATAGAGTGAGTCAGCATTTCAAATCACTCAGTGTCCAGTAGAGTCGCTGGAGCTTTGGTTAGCACTGGTTGTGGCTGCTCGACAGCTGCACCCCATTCTTTTGAACTTTTTACTGGCTGGACTGTTGGTAGCACTTTGGAACTCACGAATGATTCCTTCCGCTGATTTCACGCTATTTCCTTACAAGCACCCTCTGCAATCTTCCGTAGTCCCTGTCCGTCACTGCATGAGGTCTACCTGGTCTTGGTGTATGTAGCTGTCGAACTGGCTGGGTGACCTGGTAAGGGAGAATGGAATTACTTGATTTAACGGTAGCTGAACGGAAGCAGCAGAAAATTTCACTTTCACTAAACCGTGAGGTAAAATCACCAAGAAGGTAGATGCTGCTGCAAAACAGTGCTGTACGTGACTCTGAACATTACGTAATGATAAATTTGTCGTTACCCAGAAAGTGTCGCATGTTCGCATCCATTGACAGTTGTTCTAGTATTTAGTTATAACACAGTGGGCATGTCGGATTTACGACACGCCACCGGTGGACAGGAGAGCATTTCTTTAAGCTTCGAGTCAGGCATCTCAGGGGCGGAAGCGTTCAGACATAGTGCCAGAAGACACCCGCTGTGTACCGTACCACTCGCATCTCACCACCACTGCAGCGCACCAAGCGTGGCAAAAAGGGAGAGCCTTTGTGGTCCACACATACGCAATCTCTCTTCATTCTTAACGCTTACTGTCGGTGAACTGTTCGACACGACGCTGGTTTGGATTTATTCGTACTTTTATTTCTGGGCGTCACTATTTTCTCAAAATATACTGCTTTTTCAGGACAGATTCCATTTTCAAATAGTGGGAGATATACAGGGTGTTACAAAAAGGTACGACCAAACTTTCAGGAAACATTCCTCACACACAAATAAAGAAAATATGTTATGTGGACATGTGTCCGGAAACGCTTAATTTCCATGTTAGAGCTCATTTTAGTTTCGTCCACCTACGCTCAATGGAGCACGTTATCATGATTTCATACGGGATACTCTACCTGTGCTGCTAGAACACGTGCCTTAACAAGTACGACACAACATGTGGTTCATGCACGATGGAGCTCCTGCACATTTCAGTCGAAGTGTTCGTACGCTTCTCAACAACAGATTCGGTGACCGATGGATTGGTAGAGGCGGACCAATCCCATGGCCTCCACGCTCTCCTGAGCTCAACCATCTTGACTTTCATTTATGGGGGCATTTGAAAGCTCTTGTCTACGCAACCCCGGTACCAAATGTAGAGACTCTTCGTGCTCGTATTGTGGACGGCTGTGATACAATACGCCATTCTCCAGGGCTGCATCTGCGCATCAGGGATTCCATGCGACGGAGGGTGGATGCATGTATCCTCGCTAACGGAGGACATTTTGAACATTTCCTGTAACAAAGTGTTGGAAGTCACGCTGGTACGTTCTGTTGCTGTGTGTTTCCATTCCATGATTAATGTGATTTGAAGAGAAGTAATAAAATGAGCTCTAACATGGAAAGTAAGCGTTTCCGGACACATGTCCACATAACATATTTTCTTTCTTTGTGTGTGAGGAATGTTTCCTGCAAGTTTGGCCGTACCTTTTTGTAACACCCTGTATATAAAAGACGAGAGAAAGGTTGTTCATATTAAAGTAAAACTGGACGTGATAGCTAGCTCTTGTTTATATTTCATTAGAGTAGCTGGTAGAATTTAACTCATTTGCATCCAGCTGTGCAAATAGAAACCTGACATAGAACATCAACCTAAACTGTCTGCATTGATGTTTCAAAAATGTTGTTGATCCATATAGCCCCATGATATGTGCACCCTTACAACAAGCAGGAGAAGCAGTTGGTGCGAACATACGGAGCACCACGTCGTCCAAACTGGCCCTTTGTGGGTTTAGGATAATACAGACAAGTTTATTATACATTTGCTTCTGATTCATGTTAGCGGTTATTTCCTTTTTAGCAGTTATAGTACTACAGCTCTGTCGGTGAGAGGGCGACTACCGTGTGCACCATACTTGCATTCTTTTAAAAATATCTGGGAAACGTGTGGGGGACGGAGCTGCAGCTAGGCGGCAGTACAGCGAAGTGAGCGTTTGAAAGACTTCAAGGAGGCGCTTTACTTCATTATTGCCTATCCGAGGCGCTCCGTGTTACGTGCCAGTTTCTATCGGCGTTTTCAGGCATGTGCCCTTGTGAGAAATCTATGTCCTGTGACATTCCGAACAATACAAATAGTTTTGAAGCATGCCCCGAAGGGTGGACGGTTTTTATACGAAACCAAATCGGTTAATGAAGTTGGTGAATGTTGAAATTTGATACATGTTTAAGGACGTAAATTGGAAATAAAAGTCAAGTGGCTCTTTCAGACAGACGTACTCCAGTTTTGAATTGAATGAGGCGGCACAACGATTAAGATACCGAATTCTGATCCAGTAGGAGTTAGATTCAAATCCCTGTCCAAAAACGGTGGTTGATTTTTCGTCTGAATCTTTGAACCACAACTGGCGAATACCAGGATGAACCCTTTAAAGCGTCTGCGGCTGTATTCCCTACTAATACGTCTCCAATCTGAACTAGTCCACTGTCTTTAGTCAGCTCGATTTTGACGACTTGTTAAATTTTAACTTCCTGTTTCGAAAAGCATTCACTCACAACAAAACTTCGAAGACGCACCAAATGTAAAAACGTAAAAAATTCAAATTTTGGCATTTCGTATTAGAATGTGACACTATACCAACACAAATCGTGGTATTCATTGTGTGCGTGAACAGATGTTTATATGTTTCGGCTTTCAAAACTTTACGATGACAAATTAAATACCCACACACAGGAGTTTCTAACGCTGTGGAATCTGTTGATTATTTTGACTTACAGTCATTGTGTAGTCCTTCAAATGTCAGGGAAAATTATTAGGGCAGCTGAATTTCTTGGTTTTAAATAAGTATCTCAGAATGTATGTTTTATTATAGAGATGATGGATCACCCGTAAAGGTTTCCCCATTTAACATTCAGCAGGGTCTAGATGGGATTGCTGTGCGTCTTTAAATCTGTGAAGAGATTCCGAAAAGCACTTGTTATAGTCAAAACAAATACTCATCATCGGGCTAATGCATTTATTCAAAGAACATGTTCAGGCAGTGTTTCCTTATAGCAGAACTGCACAACACATTTAATTTTGGCCAGGGTATCCAAAGATCTGGGGCATATCTCAGTATTGGCACTGAAGGAAGAGTGGATCGAAGAAAGATTGTCTTATGTACGCAGTATCATTAAGTGGGTGAATAGTGTGTTGGAAAAAAAAAGAAGAAAAAAAACGTTCCTTACAAACTTACCTTCGACTCAACGACGTCGTCTGCATCCATTGAAGAATGACTTATTCGATCGACTCTGGGCGGTCTCACTGTGCTGAATCCCTTGCTTGATATAACTGTCAGTGGGTCAGATCTATTGCAACGGCATATAGTGGCATAACAAACTGCGGATAATGTTGATCAGCTACACATGATTACGCGCCCGCCTGCTTCTCTCCTATTGTTGCGTCAATTTATCTGGCAACCATCCAGTGTGGAATAATTGCTGTCCTTGTTTGCCGCTGATGAAATCGTCTGGAGTTGAAGGCAACCAAAAGAATGTCTTATCGTGAATTGATGAACTTAATACATGTGTTTGCAACATCGTTTACCAGAGACCTGAAGAAAACTGTCGTAAAGGTACAGTAGAAAACGCAACACGGGCACAAAGTGGTGCTGCATCAGACGGAACCTGCACCTGCAAAGTTACGCCCACACGTACCTGTGATTAATCTCGGAGAATGTCACCCATGAATCCAAGGCAGCAGCAAATAATGGGGCAAGAGGCTATGTTTAATTATACTATAATTCCCACCACCTCCTACAAAAAAAGATATGATTACAGCAATGCGAAACTTGCATCTAGAAAGCTAACAAAGAGGAACTCATAGGAGAAAACATTTATATCAGATGAAAATAACTCAGAAATGGAGCTCGCTCGCGTACCAAGAAACCAGCAAGTCCTAACACTGCCTTCTCCGTTATCTGGGGTTCATCACTAAGGATAAAGGTAAGTCACACCACTAAAATAGTTGTCCTAATTCTGCAGTATATAAATCGACTCGAGACTCTTGTACTGGAAAGATAATATTTAGTGACTCTAAGAGACAAATTTTAAACATACCGGCGCTCTTTTGCCAAAGGGCTGCACAAAACATTGGCTTGAAAGTTGGTGACTTCCTTTGCTAACGATGCACATAGACCCACAGCAATACCAGTTGCCACCATATTGTAATAAATTGTGTCAAGATATGTCTGTTATCGAAGATAACAGCGTTCTTCCAACACTCGCGTAGAGGGTCGGCCTTCATTTTTATGAAGAACACAAATGTTTCGAACAGAGAGCAAGCGCGACAACTCGACTCTGCAACAGGGGCAGCTGACTTCTTCTTCTTCTTCTTCTTCTCGACTGCTTTTATCGGTGCTAGTCGGTGGGAGGTTGCAAATAATATAGATTCTAGTCACCGCTTCTCAATAGAGGATCGTCTTTGTGAAAGACTTGTTGACGAAAAGAGTCCACGTAGGAACATTCCTAACTGGGCGCACTGGATACTGTGCACTTGCCTGCTGGACGCAGGACGTGGTGAATCACATTGCCAACGTGATTTACCAAGCAGCTGAAGCATCCATCTCAAAATCGACCATTAGCTTTAACGACAGTCTGTCTCATGTTGGAGCGAGGTTCGGCGCTCCACTCTGAAGTGCAGCAATAAGGTCCTGTGAAGCTTCAAGTGCAGACCATCAGCAAGATATTTTGCAGCCTTTCGTGTAGCAAGAGAAAAAGCCTAACGAGCAATTTAAAAAAAAGAAACAACAAGATATCACAGCAGAAATTTCCGAATTCAGTCAATCGTCGTACATCAATAACTGTGCTGTCGAGAGTGAACCAAAGGATCTCTAGCAAAAACAGATCAATAACGTTTACTGCTGTACTGAAAGGTGCAATACTTTGGCACTGGCACTGAAGTAGCCCGGGGAAATAACGGATTATTTTCATCAAATAACATTTACTCATACGCAGTATCCCATTTTCCGGCCTCATGAAGAGAACATGCAGTGGGGGCTATTGTACTGCATGTTCCTTTCCTATGAAGTCCTTGTCCGGTCTCACCTAGATTATTACTGTGTTATGCACGGATCGCGTTACCCGAAGATTCTGAGCACAGCTCAACACAAGGGCACAAGAATAGCAACAATGGTATCCAGAACAAGCGCTTGTACGTTGCCCCTCCCCATTAGAAGGAAGCTACGCGTGGTGGGATGTTCGTAGAAAATGTGATCAAAATTGTACGTCACAGTTAGTTGTTTGAGCAGGCACGCCACTTGTGTTCAGAACAAAGTAGCAGCTCTGCAGAGTTGGTTTTGTAAGAAAGTTGCTCATCCAGTTACTATGTAACCTGTAAGTTACTTTTTAAATCAAACTTAAGTACATCGAATTTCCAAGTAGATTGAATGGGGTAAGTGACCTATTGGAATTCCATAGTAGAATCACCATTTCACATGGCTAAACGGAGACTTTCAAGTATTTATTTAGAGACTACTTTCCATTACCCAATATGACAGGTCAGGCCGAGGGAACGAAGAGGCAACATGACGAGCTTACCGTCCTGAAGTTTTTTTGTTGAGGTCTCTAGCAGACGAATACAAGAGATGCAACTGGAGACAAAAACATTGTGTAGTTTCTCTGTTAGGAACCCCCTGAGAAGGATTACGGCACCCTGTGTCTTGAAATACTGTCATCTGTTTCTCCTAATTATAGTATGATCGCCATGGAAAACGGCTAAAAGGTCCTTTGCACGAGTAGATGACACGATTAAATTTTCAAAAATACAAAACAAGCCAGAATATGAATGTGACGAATGGCTATGGAGCCTATGTATGCTCCCATCTCGACAGACACAGGAAGAAAGAACTTAGGGTCGACGAAAGGAGTCGCCGGTGGCGTGCCTCTGCTAACGCCTGAAACCTGCTGATGCGACGCTCACAGAATACAGCTGGAACATGTCCCACCTAATAACGTCACTACTAATGGGTCACAAACTACTTATGCGCTCGTATTCCGTCACGATCACGCTTTCTGTAATTTGTTGATAGCCGAGAATAAAGCAGATTTGCATGCGGACGTGGGTGCAAAGGCTGCATTTTCTAAATTTTTCTGTTCTCAGACGAAATGAACTAAATCCGCATGATAGGAACTAAGAAAGTAGAATTCTTTATTTTTCTGAGCACTATGGCGTGATTTCCCATTTCGGTAGCCTTTGCTCCTATATGTATTTTATTGTCACTCTCTATGCACTATTCCGTCGCTTTATTGTTTGTGCGTCTTCCCTACAGTAAGAGAAATTCTTCCTACCATTGATACACGATTTAGAGTATTTCTGTTACAATTGTCAGTTCTATCCTTTCCTCTGTTTCTCCATCACCTTCCATTTGTAATATCTTTTCAATGTATTTTGCGATAATCATGTCTGGTATTAAACTTACTTTACAGTGATTGTTAATTGACTTTAAATTGTTTTATAGGCTTTTAGGTTGTTTTACGATATATAAATCTTGTCTTCTGTTCAGTGTAATTCTTTGTTAATGGTGTTTTTCTCCTCTTCCACCTCATCTTTGCGGGCGTGTACACACACACACACACACACACACGCGCGCGCGCGCGCACTCACACACACACTGACACTGAACCCCTCCACACACACAAACCCTGCGTCTTTTTATCATTGTTTAGCTCTAATGTTTTCTGGTTTGTTTCCCTTATACGAGAATTTATTTACTGTGTAATTTTAACATTTTTAATTGTGTTACCTAGGGGCGGCTTAAGGGTCAGAGGGGCCCTGTCCCACCAGAAATTTGTGTTATAATTTTATTCGATTTATTTTTGCAATATTATATGAAACAGTTTGAGTAGCTTATGACAAGTACGAGAGGCCCGAGGTAAAGAGGCCCAGTTGCAGACACACGATGGTACTCAGAACTGTCTGTAGCCAGCGCCAAGGACCAGCGTCAGATGGCCCACAATCCCGCCCGTCAATCTGCACTCACATTGACCAAGCAGTTGCCCTGTTTCCGCTTCGTCCCTCGCTATAGCATAGCGTATGGCCAGCTCGGGCGGGTCCACTGCACTGTCCAGCTAATGCGTACCCCCCTTTGCCCGCACCTTACCAAATCCTGCTGTCCCTCTCCCCTCCCAGCCCTCCAGAGCCATACTGAGATTATACTGCGCTGTTGACAGAACTGCCAAAGCTGCGCCGGCTGGCCCCTACCCCTCACCCAGCCCCACGAAAACTGCCTTCCTGCAATTTTTTCTACACAGACATAAGAAATATTATTATTTGTTAGGTACGTTTAATAAAAATGAAGCGTTATTGAAAAATATGAATTAAATGGTCTTAATAGATGAATAATCTTGCACACAAACTTTAAATATGTCAGTTTAGTAAATAAACTGCAGATTGTACAAACTTTCTAATGGAATTTAAAGTAAAACAAAATCTATGCCTTACTGTATGTGGTAGCTACTGTACATTGGTTTTGTCACGATAAATAATAAAGAACAGATTTTATTTTTGCTCCTATTAAGTTATTAACGGTGTATGAATCAAATAGGAAAACGGGGTAAAATTAAGCGTCGAGGACACATTCCTTGCCAAGAACTGTTTTCTTATTATAATTTTTACGTTCTGTTTTCTTGCTCTGAGCGCAGTAAAATCATTGATGATATCACTGATATCAAATTTAGCAGCTGTATTACATTCCATCAACAAGGCAGCGCAATTTCACAGTGTGCTTCACCTATAGTCGACCATAAGTAGTTTTTAGTCATTTTTAATTTTCTGAAACTGCACTGAAATTGTCGTTAATATCACCCAAGTTGTTTCCATGTTTGGATAAGCATATCGCAGCCCATACGTTGAAAAAAAATTCAAAATATCCTAATGGGAATCTTTGTTAGTGTTTTTCGTCAGCTCTTTCCACTGGAATTTGAAAACGGCTGTTTTGTTAGGTAGTTTTCCTATGTCGATATTTTTGTTACATTCTGCTGCATATTTTTCAAAATAAGATACAGTGCTCACAGTGAACGCTTTCCTGGCAGGAAATTAAAGTCAGGTGAAATGATGTGTGATATGTCAGTTCTGTTTCCCGTTTCACTTATTACTCTATCGAATATTTTGAAGCACTTTAGCTTAAACAGTTTCATTCGAATCCTAAGTTGGCTGAAATCAGCAAAAATAGGAAACGTACGGTTAAATAGCATATTATTTATTTCGAGACACGCTGGCAAACCTTTGAGATCATACAATGCTGCAGCGAAATAATCCTACCAGCAAAGACAGCTAGCTGTGTATTCAGCAGCTGTTGCATCTGTATGCATTAAACACACTGTGGACACATGACAGAAGCGACGGTCCTGCATTCCAACCGCCTCCCCCCCCCCCCCCCCCTCCCGCTTCATGCCATTCGTCAAAGGGAAATGTTGCAAAACCAAACGGGGACATATATCAGTAGTTTTCTGTATTCTGAAGCTGTGTAGTTGAAACCGGAGTGGTCTCAAAGTGATTTTAAAAGTAGATTGTTTACTAAAAACGCCCTTTAATTTCTTACGTATTGAAGAAAAGCTAGAAATCAAGCGCTTAGGCGCACATAAACCAACTGAATTTTATGCACACAACACGTAAAACAAAACAAAAAAGCTGAATACACTTCTGTATAAACTTTACTACTTGACGTCCGCGTAGACTGCATGGTCTCCACATTTTTTTTTTGGTGTTTCTTTAACTGAATTTTTATGTTGTTCACAAATCGCAACATCTTCTAAACTTTTCACGTTAAATAAGGTCATACAAGCATGCTTTTCACCCAATGTATTTCTGACCAAAAAGCGATTCTTGAAAAATACGATATTACCTTTAAAACTTTTTCAAAGTTGTGAAATATTTTCTTAAACATTTCAACTCTCTATTTAACACCCTTAGTGGCTGAATTCCCTCAAATGCTGAAACACGTACTTTTTCTTATTTCTGACTCAGAAACCAAACACCAATTTTCGTAGTCCTGGATTCAAAATTGCTTTAACAGCGACATATTTTCAAAAACCCTTTCATACCCTATTTCACCCCCTTCGAAGGGTAATTTCGAACAATCCCTTCTTAAACGATGCCTACAGTATAAGATCCACACCCTCTCAAATTTCGAGTTTCTATCCTTAGTGGTTTTGACTGGGCGATGACGTGTCAGTGAATCCTATTCCACCCACTTAGGGGTTGAATTTCCAAAAACAGTGAAACATGTATATTTTTCATTTCCAACTGAGAAGCCGAATACCAGTTTTCATAGATACAGCTTTAAAGTGCTTTCACAATGAAATATTTTCATAAAACATGTCACCCGCTGTTACAACCTCTTAGGTGTTTAGTATCCAGAAACTGTGGAATGTCAGTTTTTTTATTTCTAACAGAGAAGCCAAACACGAATTTTTATAGATTTATCTGCCAAAATGTTTTCATAGTGAAATATTCCCATAAAAGCTTTCATCTCCTATGCACCCCATGGGGATTCAGTTTCCAAAAACCGTTAAACATGTATTTTTCATTTCTAACCAAGAAGCTAAATTCAGTTTTTCATGGATTTACCTTTAAAAACGTTTCTAACCAAGAAGCTAAATTCAGTTTCTCATAGATTTACCTTTAAAAATGTTTTCATAACGAAATATTTCATAAAAACACCCGATTAAGGGTTGAATTTACAAAAATACTGCACCATGTATTTTTTGTATTTCTAACGGAGAGTCAAATACCAGTTTTCATAGAGCTAGCTTTAAAAATACTTTTGTAGTGCGTTAATAACGACTTATTTTCAAAAAACCTTTCACCCACTATTTTACCCCCTTAGGTTTTTTTTGATAACAATGTCATTTACACAGGTGTACTATAAATGCAATTTAGAACTATGTTAGCACGTGCAATGAGGAGCTTACCGGTGATTTATTAATTTTTTACTAAAATATTACATTCTAAAAATTAGGGGAACTCGGGGCAGAACAGGATAGCTGTTTTCTCGACTGGAGAATGCTGCAGCCTATTGTGCTGACATGTAACAATGTCTGTGAATGGAAGAGAATGTGCAACGGCTATTTTCACTTGTTTTGGAGTGCGACTTGTAAGTGAACGGTTGTCCTTCGCGTTTCCAGTTGTGTTTTTATAACTTTCGGTGCATTTAAACGCAAGATAAGCCGTTAATTCTTCATTGTACGTCCTTGAGTGATATACAGGGTATTACAAAAAGGTACGGCCAAACTTTCAGGAAACATTCCTCACACACAAATAAAGAAAATATGTTATGTGGACATGTGTCCGGAAACGCTTAGCCGGCCGAAGTGGCCGTGCGGTTCTAGGCGCTGCAATCTGGAACCGCGAGACCGCTACGGTCGCAGGTTCGAATCCTGCCTCGGGCATGGATGTGTGTGATGTCCTTAGGTTAGTTAGGTTTAACTAGTTCTAAGTTCTAGGGGACTAATGACCTCAGAAGTTGAGTCTCATAGTGCTCAGAGCCATTTGAACCATTTGAAACGCTTAATTTCCATGTTAGAGCTCATTTTAGTTTCGTCCACCTACGCTCAATGGAGCACGTTATCATGATTTTATGCGGGATACTCTACCTGTGCTGCTAGAACATGTGCCTTTACAAGTACGACACAACATGTGGTTCATGCACGATGGATTTCCTGCACATTTCAGTCGAAGTGTTCGTACGCTTCTCAACAACAGATTCGGTGACCGATGGATTGGTAGAGGCGGACCTATTCCATGGCCTCCACGCTCTCCTGACCTCAACCCTCTTGACTTTCATTTATGGGGGCATTTGAAAGCTCTTGTCTACGCAACCCCGGTACCAAATGTAGAGACTTTTCGTGCTCGCATTGTGGACGGCTGTGATACAATACGCCGTTCTCCAGGGCTGCATCTGCGCATCAGGGATTCCATGCGACGGAGGGTGGATGCATGTATCCTCGCTAATGGAGGACATTTTGAACATTTCCTGTAATAGTTTGAAGTCACGCTGGTACGTTCTGTTGCTGTGTGTTTCCATTCCATGATTAATGTGATTTGAAGAGAAGTAATAAAATGAGCTCTAACACGGAAAGTAAGCGTTTCCACACACATGTCCACATAACATATTTTCTTTCTTTATGTGTGAGGAATGTTTCCTGAAAGTTTGGCCGTACCTTTTTGTAACACCCTGTATAATTTTAAAGTGCATCCCAGTCGCAATACATTAGTGACACAATATTTTTAAATCCAGCAGTTATTCTTATCCATAAAAGATGTTAATCTGAAACGTGCTCTTGGGATGGAATGGGGTGGGGCAGAATGGGATATTGACCCGTTTTGTCCCTTCATGCACGGAGCTTTCAAACTATATATTTCTGTTCTTCAAAAATGGTTCAAATGGCTCTGAGCACTATGGGACTTAACATCTATGGTCATCAGTCTCCTAGAACTTAGAACTACTTAAACCTAACTAACCTAAGGACATCACACAACACCCAGCCATCACGAGGCAGAGAAAATCCCTGACCCCGCCGGGAATCGAACCCGGGAACCCGGGCGTGGGAAGCGAGAACGCTACCGCACGACCACGAGATGCGGGGATTTCTGTTCTTATTTCATGTATTTCTACAGGGTATTAACTTACACTGGAAAGACCGATAGACAGCAATTGTGTTGTGTCGGCAGACTTGCCAACACTACGCACACTAATTGAAAGAGGCGGCCAAGATGCACGCCCTAACTCACGAAGGATGGAGTGAGGTCTGAAACAGGAGACTTAATGAATGTGATAAAGAAAATACGTATCTTTGGAATATACTTAACTTTTAATACATCCTTGTATACATCGTTCTTGATGAGACATCTGGAGATTGTGGCGATACAAGTGACTCTTTATATACAAGCTATTTAAGGCTAATGGCGCCTTGCTAAGTCGTAGCCATTAACTTAGCTGAAGGCTATTCTAACTGTCTCTCGGCAAATGAGAGAAATGGCTTCGTCCGTATAGTCGCTAGCAACGTCGTCGTACAACTGGGGCGAGTTCTCGTACGTCTCTCGAGACCTGCCGTGTGGTGGCGCTCGGTCTGCGATCACACAGTGGCGACACGCGGGTCCGACATGTACTAATGGACCGCGGCCGATTTAAGCTACCACCTAGCAAGTGTGGTGTCTGCCAGTGACACCACACAATTGGATATTAAATCAATGGAAATGGCAGTTTCAGCTGTTTTCTCTTCTAAAATAGGAGTTTTAAAAGCATCTATGGAGTCTAACATACTAAATCAACATTGTATAGAAACGTTCGTAAAGGCACAAATAATTCCAGCTACAGATTTGACAAATCGGATGGGAAACTTAAAAATGTGTTCAGTGCAATACAAAAAGATGAGGTGGTAACGTACCTGAAGTTGATGGAGAGCAGACATTTAGTCCAATGGTGAAACATCTGATTGTCAAATCATTAGCCCATCAGCTAGAAGAGAGAAATCACTTAGCACACAGATTTTACAAAGGATCTTGGGTAGTTGGGCAGGACTCCGCTATAGGATTTATTACTGGGCATCCTGTGTTGGATATTCACAAGCCAGTAAATACTTGGGCACGAGCGATCCGATTCAATAAAGTAACAGTAAGAGTAACATTAACTTGGTATTAAGCATTAAAAATAGCTACACGGTTTTCAAAATGACATTAAAATATTTCCTTACTGATTTTCTTATTTTTTAAAAAATCCAAAATTGTTCAGTCTAAATTTTTCATTAATCAGCTTTATGTCGTAGTTTTATTAAGATGCTATTCTTCAATTTCAACGTTTATGTAAAAATTTCGCAGAAACTTGTCTTGGACCGTTTTTCCCCGTGGATGGGGCAGAACGGGAAATCTGCAAAGATTTATTCGAAAAAATGCAAAAAAAATATAACATAGAGTATTAAGTGATTTTCAAGTACAATACGTTAGAAGACACTGCAAGGTCATTTTTATACCTTTACAAGCCGTTTTCTTGTGGTCCTCTATTTTACAAAAAGTTGTTGAACATTAAGTATCCCGTTCCGCTCCGAGTTCTCATACTTTTTCAAAGTTTATAAATAATTATTATGTTATTTACTTTATGAATATGAAATTCTAACAAGATGAATTAGTCATCTAGAGTTAAGCAACGGTTTTTATCACCTGGAAACATCAAGGTCAACACCAGAGTCATCTAAAGTTTATACGCCTGAAATAACCGCAGAAAAACTCAGTATAACATAAATCGTTACTCAGTTACAGTCAGTGCCTTAAGGGGTGCACCCCGCTTGCCCTGTGACAATTTCGGCGAGAAACATAAATAATAGATCTGAACAACAGAGAAATTATGTGATGATTTCTCTCGTGAAAGGAACAACAGACATATTAAAAAACAGCAACGAGGGCAATCAACTTGAATTTTACCGCCCGAAATTACGTTGTAACTTGTTAGGAGACTATATGATAGAAGACAGAAGCCCCTGCGGGACTTCCCTTCGACTTCCATTTGAAACTTCTCAGAGAAATACTACGTAGTTAATGCAGTTTTCTCTTTGATTCTTGTCGTGATGTGCTAAGTGAGTTTAAACAGTGGATGTATTCACGCATATCTAGGAAGAGCCAAAAAAGTGAGTACCTACATTTATAATTAGGTTGTTATTATCTCGAAATTTTCTAGTATATCCTATTAGGATCAGAAATGTGTTGACACTTATTTCTACAATCCTTTGCGGACATTAGATTCTTTCTTTACACTTTTTGCAGAAAATATACTTCGTTGTAATATCAAAATGTGTTACAAATTGTAGAATAAATATATTTAACAAACAAATGGTTTATGAAATAGTGAAATAAAAATAATATTTCTATTCACAATATAAACGCTATACACAACATTCATTTGAATATGACCTTGCTTTCATGGTCATGATGGTACCTATCTGCTCTCTATTTCGAGCCTACAGGCTCTACAAAAGAATTACTTTTAATGGACGTTTAGGTCATGATCTGTCAGCGAAATAATCTTGCTAAATTTTTTTAAGAAAAGAATTCACCCATCTGACTCTCAGAAAATAAAGCTAAGAAAAACAAAAACTGAAGAGGCTATATCATTCGCTGCATCTTTATCTAAATACCTATCTGTTCGTGGAGAAAAAAAGATGGCGACGGAAAGAGTAATCAAACTGATGACTCTGACTCCGGCGTACACACTATTGGTGTTGAGACTACAAACACAGGTGAATGGCCTACTGTATGTGATTTTAATAAAGACTTCGACGTAAGTAAAACTGGAAAGAAAGATGATACAGATAGTCATGATGAGGAAATTCCTGAGAATGAACATATTTATGATGGATCTGAGTTCGACTCGTCTTCATCCAGTTATACTACACATTGGCCAATACTAGTTCCAGAGCATATCAGAACTGGGTTTAGTGAAAAGAAAAGTGAAGTATATCAAAACAAGGAGGAACCATTTAAAGATATAGAAAGACCAGGTGAACGCACTAAAGGATCACTTTGTTATTTAACTTCGTAATTGTTTGACGCGCGTTTGAACGAGACTTAATTCCTAGAAAATGGATGCTATACGCACCATCAACAAAAAAACTATACTGTTTTTACTTCCGATTATTTGCCTCCGAAGCCGATACCAACCAAAATAAACTTATTTATGGCTTCTGTCACTGGTGGAAACTGAATCCAAAGATAACAAAGCATGAACGATCGCTTGAACGTCTATCAAATTTAGAAAAATGGACAACACTAAGGGCTTGAAATTTAATAAAACATTCGACAAAGGTAATCAGAACATTGTTAACAATGATATCACGGAATGGAGAAGCATTTTACATCGTCTTTTAAATATTAGACTATTTTTAGCCAAGCAAAACTTGCAGTCATTGTGAAGACGCTTCATCGGAAAGCAGAGGAAATTTCTTATAATTGTTGCAATTGATGGCTAAATATGATCCATTATTGAAAGAGTGTTGTTTAAGACTTGAAGAACCCGCTGATGGGTCAAATACTGTCTTACTTTTCAAAACAGATACAAAATTAATTTACTGTTATTTCGGATGAACATGTTAAGGAAAAAATTATTACAGATATAAGAAAATGCTAAATATTACTGAATAATTTTCGACAGCACTCCCAATCAAAACAGAGATGACCAAATGAGTCAAATAATTAGATACGTCCACATAGAAGACAAAACTGTGGAAGTTCGAGACTCCTCCTTAGTTTTTTTATGTCGGGGAAGACTGTAGAGGATATGTCAAAAGGCATTCAACAGCAGCTGGCAAAAGATGAGCTGCATACTGCGTTGTGCTGGGCTCGATGTTATGACAATGCTGTGTCAGTGTCAGGTTTACTTGGAGGAGTACAACACAAAATCCGACATGTTAATCCAAAAGCTCTGTTAGACCCTGTGCTAAGTGTTTATTAGATCTATATTCACTCTTCTCGTCTCCTACATATAGATGGGAATTACGTGCAGAAAGAAACAGGAAAAACTTTGAAATGATTGCCTGAAACTCGCTGGAACGCTCATTACAACTCAGTTAAAGTCACAAAAAGAAAACGTGGAAACAGTTGTGATCACTTTGGAAGAAATGAAGATACATTTAAAGCCAACGCAGTACTAGATTTGCTGCAAGCTTCTCCTTCCCGCTATATGCAATTTTACATTTTTGCCCCACATCAACTCTTGGCATACATTACGGCTGGTTGCAAATGTAGTCTATCGATACTTACAGTCCCCGAAACTGATTTTAGATAAAAGACTGGCCAAATTAAAAACCCTGAATGAGTTTTTAATGGGGGAACGAACTACAGATATAGAAAAGGTTCTTACCTTTGGCATTAAAAATGCAGTGATGTGGACATTATCAGTAACCGACGAGGTAGAAGGGGGCAAATAAAACAATGCCGGGTGAACTAGCTCATGGCGCTGGATTACTGATTCGAGAAAAAGTTCATCGATCAGTATTTGAATGCAGAGAACGATATTTGTCGGAACAATACACGGTCATGAAGGAAATCACCAAAATTTTCCAAATCCTTGAAACAAAATTTGTGCTTGGAGCTTCCGATGATGCTCTGGCTATACCACGAGAGAATCTGGTAGAAATTTACGATGAGCTTGATAAGCAGCAGTTGCTGCAAGAAATAAAAGTGTATCATAGGCATCTACGTCGAACCGGTACGAATGTAGACCTTGCTGCTAGACGTAGAGCCCATGAAATCTTTCAGTTTATAATTAAGTGGGATTTCTGTGAATCATTACCCCATACATCACTTGCGATCCAATACTTCTGACAATTTGTGTCTCAATCGCATCATGCGAGAGAAGCTCCACGATGAGTGAAGAACGCCTAGTCAGTCTTTACATTTTATCAGCTGAAAGAAAAGTTTCGGTAAAATAGATTTCATTGATGTTATCCCGAATTACAGTAAAATAAAGGCACGAGAACACGTTCTATGATTACATCAGTAATAACTACTAACTCGTACTAAGCTTACGAAACTTACTGATATTACAGTTGTACCAGCTTTGCTTCCAGACATGTAAAATAAAAGGTAATTTTCTTATTCTGTTCTTTTTATTGCTTTGCACGCAACCTGATGGTTGTTGTGCTAAATGCTGATTCGTATTCTAAGTTTCTCGCCTATATCTTTAATTAGTTATAGTACAATTAATAGAGCATTGAGTCCAGACGGTATAAATACTTAATTATTTCGGCACCCATTAAAACTATATTATTCGTGTTTTACAAAATGTACACTATAAATACATCAGTTTCTAAGCAGACCGGGAGCCTCATTTGGTTTCGCCGCCCCGCGCCTCCTACGGGCTTAGTCTACTTTACTCTTGTGGTCAAAAGGTTGATGGCTCTACCACTTGGGCACTGTGGTTTCGAAGGGATGGCAAGGGCTACGGGTAGGGTTGCCAACCGTGTCGGCTCAAATAATGCGTCCTGCGATGCGTGTCTGCGGGACGCTAATTGTCCCACTTTATGGTAAACCTGCCTAGGTGAGAAAGAAACCACATTCAGATGAAGTACGTGCGGCGTGTCGCGTACATGCAGTGGTGTTGAGCGCGGAGACAATGGCAGCGGCCGCTCGCACCTGCACCGCCCCTGGAAACAGACAAATGAGTGTCGCACGTTTGTCGCTCGCTCGCTTCCCTCCCCCACAGCTTCGCTGCCTCATGTTACGCCGGCGCCGTGCAGTTAGTACTCACAACTTGTCACAGAGTTTCCGTGATTTTATGCGATTCATAAAACAGATAGTGTTTAGTGTGCTATTGACACCTTGCTGTTGTTAGTTTTGAACAGTTTCTTTGGATCTGAGCCGTGCCTGATTCAGAAACAGTTGACAGCGACAGTGAAAGAGTAAAACACAAAAAGTGTGAACGGATGTGTTCCTGTAGGCAAGAGTGGGAGAATTCGTAACATTTTTCGAAAGAAGTTGATGCAGACGCGCATAAAGCTTTTTGCAACGTGTGTATGAAGTCATTTATGATATAGTATTGAGATCTGAATGACGTTAAACGGCATGTTACCGTCCCGGAAGACGAACGGGGTGAAACAGCTCGAAAGAGTATTCAGACTTTACAACAGTTTTTTAATCGCAATGTATTGACGACAGGGGAGGAAAAAGTGATAACTGCAGAGTTTACGAAAGTTTACCATGGCATAAACCATAACATGTACAATTCTGTTGGATGCAATTTAAAGTTATGCCCCGTGATATTTAATGATTTTCAAATCGCATAAAAAATATCTCTCGGTGAACTAAGGCGTTCTCTTTAATTTTCAATGTTCTGGCTCCAGCATCAGTCGAAGACAGCGTGGAAAAACTACGGTCAGATGTGTTTTGCAGCATTTCGACAGATGTGACAAATCAAGAACATGTAAAATTATTTCCAACAATTGTCAGATTTTATTCTCCAGAGAAAGGAATCGGCACCTGTCTGTTGATTTTTATGAGGGCGCGGATGAAAAAGCGATCGATAGTTACAATAATATAAAAAATAGACTCAAAGCGCTGGATTTAGATTTCACAAATGTATCTGCTTACTCAGCCGACAATGCTAGTGTTAATTTTGGTGAAAATAATTCAGTCCACAAACCACTCTCTCAAGGTAATGCCAACATCTTACCTGCAGGGTGTTCAGCGCACATGGTACACAATATCTTCCTTCATGCTATGGAGAAGTGCGAGTTTGACGTGGAGTTTTTGGTACTTACAATGTATGGGCACTTACTCTATCATGCCCAGAGAGTGCCAACCTAAAAATAAAACTTTGCTGATGCTGGAATAGAATACCAAAATATTATAAGACACGTCAAAATAATGTGGCTGTCATTGCAGCCTGCTATTGGAAAATTCGAAGACAGCGTTGAAACGCTGGAGATAAATATTGTGATGACAACCACGCAAAGACAACGGAATGCTTTCTTGGAATTCTAGATAACGCTTTAAAAATATTTCAGAACGACATCATGTTTTTTTGAAAAAGGTAGTGCTTTTTCTCGTGAAACCTACATCATCCTAACAGATTTACGCCTGAAAATAGAGCAAAACCGAGCGAGGTGGCACACTTGACTCGCATTTGGGAGGACGACAGTCCAAACCCGCGTCCGGCCATCCTCATCTAGGTTTTCCGTGATATCCCTCAATCGCTTCAGATAAATGCCAGGAGGGTTCCTGAGAAAGGGTACGGCCGATTTCCTTCCCCATCCTTCCTTCCGATGATATCGCTGTTGGTCCCCTTCCCCGAATCAACCAACCGACCAGAGCAAGGAATTAACGACAAATTCTTTTGATTTATTTGCTCAAATGCCCTCACCAGTTTCACAATTGATGAACATGGATCTATCAAAATTGTTTTGATTACATGGTAGAAAAATGCATTGAAACACCTGTACGATCACTTTGATTTTTCGGGGGATAACAATTTGGCAACAATGCGAATATTTGTTTTGGAAAATACATTTACTTACAAGAATCTGTTTATGTGTTGTCAAAAATTATCACTCACCAAACTCATAGATATGGACGAACTTTATGATGAGATCTGTAGTGTTAAATAAATTGTAAATAAAATTGCTGAGAAGTATAAACAAACACCACTGTCAAATGAAAAAAATCTACCTATAAAACTTGGCACGAACTATTTCAGCATTCGAATGTACCGAACTTATTAAAAATTTTCCAGTTTATTGTGTCAGTTCCAAGTTCTAACGCAGCTGCTGAGAGGATATTTCCACTCTGTGGAAACGCGTGGACTGATTCAAGAAATAGACTGAGTGTTGAACTTGTAGAGGCGGAATTGCAAGTAAAAATTAACTTTCAGTACAACGCAAAGATTTTTATAATTACGTTTTGAAGTATAAAAAATTGTTCAAATGTGCCAAATCACAAGACAAGTACTGCTTAAAAACACTAATTGATTGAGTAAAGCACTTTATTTACTGTCCTTTGTTAAAATATTTGTGATCATTACTTTGTAATAGCGAAGAGTTTGTTTTGTTAAATTTGTTTCAAATTTTACGTATAACTGATAAAAATGATTGCATTGTTTTTCTCTCGTTCTTGTACGTTTGGAGGCAGGTCCCGCTTTTTTTGTCAAGTCCCGCATAGAAATTTCTTGTTTCCCGCATATCCGCGAATAATAGTTGGCAACCCTAGCTAGGGTGTTCATCGGAGGTGAAAGTGCCTGCAGAAAGACACATGCCCTGTTTGAAAGCTCTTTATTACTCCAACAATCTTCAGCATCCATACTCCGCATGCCACCTGTCGGTGTGTGGCGGAGGGTACCTTGAGTACCTCCATCGGCTCTCCCTTGTATTCCAGTCTCGTATTGTTCGTGGAAAGAAAGATTGTCGGTATGCCTCTGTGTGGGCTCTAATCTCTCTGATTTCATCCTCATGGTCTCTTCGCGAGGTATACGTAGGAGGGATCCATATACTGCTTGACTCCTCGGTGAAGGTATGTTCTCGAAACTTCAACAAAAGCCCGTACCGAGCTACTGGGCGTCTCTCTTGCAGAGTCTTCCACTGGAGTTTATCTATCATATCCGTAACGCTTTCGCGATTACTAAATGATCCTGTAACGAAGCGCGATGCTCTCCGTCGGATCTTCTCTATCTCTTCTATGAACCCTATCTGATACGGATCCCACACCGGTGAGCAACATTCAAGCAGTGGGTGAACAAGTGTACTGTAACCTACTTCCTTTGTTTTCGGACTGCATTTCCTTAGGATTCTTCCAATGAATCTCAGTTTGGCATCTGCTTTACCGACGATTAATTTAATACGGTCATTCCATTTTACATCTCTCCTAATGCCTACTCCCAGATAATTTATGGAATTAACTGCTTCCAATTGCTGACCTGCTATATTGTAGCTGAATGGTAAAGGATTTATCTTTCTATGTATTCGCAGCACATTACTCTTGTCTACATTAAGATTCAATTGCCATTCCCTGCACCATGCGTCAATTCGTTGTAGATCCTCCTGCATTTCAGTACAATTTTCCATTGTTACAACCTCTAGATATACTACAGCATCATCCGCAAAAAGCCTCATTGAACTTCCGATGTTATCCACAAGATCATTTATGTATATTGTGAATAGCAACGGTCCTACGACACTCCCCTGCGGCACACCTGAAATCACTCATACTTCGGGAGACTTGTCTCCATTGAGAATGACATGTTGCGTTCTGTTATCTAGGAACTCTTCAATCCAATCACACAATTGGTCTGATAATCCATATGCCCTTCCTTTGTTCATTAAACGACTGTGGGGAACTGTATCGAACGCCTTGCGGAAGTCAAGAAACACGGCATCTACCTGGGATCCCGTGTCTATGGCCCTCTGAGTCTCGTAGACGGATAGCGCGAGCTGGGTTTCACACGATCGTCTTTTTCTAAATCCATGCTGATTCCTGCAGAGTAGAATTGTAATCTTGAAGCTCAGCGTCGATCCACGACGTCTAAGTTCCACAGACGTGACTAAGGCATCGTTCTTGCGGCCCAAGGCGACTGGAAGCGGTGCTGCCACAGTAGTGTCAAGGCCTCGCGTGGCCGGCATACCTCGGAATGCTGCCGCAGATGCAGCTGTATGTTACTGGCTACGCTGATGCTGGGGCTGCAGCTTCCCGGCCAGCCCATGTCGAGTGAAGGGTACCGGCAGGTAATTAGGAGGGCGTCGGTGCCACCCTCGCCGGCGACAGTCCGGTGGTGGTAGAACGTCTGCGGCCTGACGGCGGAAGCCAACACTGTCGACATGCCGGGCAACTTTTATACACACCCGTTGCAACATGTCCCGCCGAGCGCCGTCGAAATCGCCGTTATTGCCCCGACGCACGGATCGCGATTGCAGAGCTGCTGGCACGGCGAAAATGCTGAACTTGCAGGTGTCGCCAAGTGTTCGGATTTTTGCATAGGGCCGCCCACGCCGCTACAGAATGTTCACGTAGTACATAAACTTCTACAACGCTTCTACCCTCTTTGAAACATCTCCTTTGGTTAGTTAGTTAGTAGGTGCGACCGGTGGAACGATCTTCTGCTTGTGGCTGGTGTCCAGAAGAGTAAGCTTACAGCAGCGTCGAAGCGCAGCACAGCTGATATTACATTTCTCAAGCGACTCCCTATCGCAGTACCAGTCTTACAGGTACCCAGATTTGCTAGAGGTGAGTAAGAGGGCGATTACACCACAATATGGACAATTTAAATCGTTTGCCAAAAGCTCGGTTCATGTTACTAGTGAACCCCAAGAATGTTTAAGAACTCAATTTGTGCTCTTAATTATGTTTTCAAACAGATAAATGGCTCTGAGAACTGTGCGACTTAACTTCTGAGGTCATCCGTCGCCTAGAACTTAGAACTAATTAAACCTAACTAATCTAAGGACATCACACACATCCATGCCCGAGGCAGGATTCGAACCTGCGACCGTAGCGGTCGCCCGGTTCCAGACTGTAGCGCCTAGAACCGCACGGCCACTCCGGCCGGCTTTCAAACAGATAACTTCCTACGTTTTAGATGAGCACCGCAAATTTGTTATAGTCTGAACTGAACATTAGTATGCCGTCATTTCTTCCCTAATTGTACCAGTGGGAGTCGTTTGACAGTGTCTCATATGGAAGGTACTTACGCTAACAGTACTGAGAATAGCCGCCGGTGTGGCCGTGCGGCTCTAGGCGCTTCAGTCTGGAACTGCGTGACCGCTACGGTCGCAAATTCGAATCCTGCCTCGGGCATGGATGTGTGCGATGGCCTTACGTTAGTTAGGTTTAAGTAGTTCTAAGTTCTAGGGGACTGATGACCACAGATGTTAAGTCCCATAGTGCTCAGAGCCATTTGAACCATTTTTTTTTTTTGTACTGAGAATAGCGCATGGGTATCTTCTGTGGAGACAGAACTCACTAGTTAGCGGTGCTTTTAGTCCGCCATACTCACTGCGCTACGTATAATATTATTTTATACAATGCGTTTTTACAGAAGACATGTCTGCTATTTTAGGTGACGGTGAGACAAAATGTGCCAGTTTTAATTTTCTGTATAGCATGAGGACACTTTACTACCAGGATATGGGGCTGAATTCCAGTCTGTAACTTCTCTACGCTTTATGTACAAAAGTGTGGTGAAATGCACGCTCGAACACAAATGCCAATCCTGCTGGTTGTGTTCAGAACAGTTTCCGTGCAGTTGCGAGTGCATTATATCGGACTCGAGTGCTTTCGAACGTTGGCAAATTGTTGTTATTAGTATGGCGGATGTTTACGTAACCATAGTAGCCGAATTATTTGGTGTTTCGAGAGACACCTTACGGAAGATTTATGCCACATACAGTGGAAGCGGAAAAACGTCATCTGATAAGTCACAACCGGTACGAAAGTGTGTGTTTAGTGATCGTGACGGACGTTCGTTAAAGAGGATTGTAGCGAAAAAGAAGAGGACGGACAGCTGCAAAATTCACTGCAGAACTGAATGTTGCACTCGCAAACCCTTTCAGCACCAAAGCAACACGAAGGGAGCTTCAGAAGCTGGAATTTCAAAACCATTCATCAATCTTGAAAATACCTGTGACAAGAAAATGTGGTGCCGAAGCTATAGAAAGTGGTCTATGGAGGAATGGAAGAATGTCATTTGATCGAATGAGTCTTGTTCCACACTGCTTCCCATCTGGCCAAGTTTACGTTCTGAGAGTAGCGGGGGTTCGGTGATGATTTGGGTGCCATCTCGTTGTATTCTATTGGTCCCAAGTTTACTCTGCAACGTCGAATTATGGTCACGGATTATGTGACTATTTTGGATGATCAGGTCCACCCCAAGTTGCAATGGTGCTGCTGTGTACGAAGAGAACTGGGACCCTGTTCACACAGTTTTAACATGTTTCGTGAGTACTCTGGCCACCAGAGTCACCAGATTACAGTATTATTGAGCCTTTGATAGGGAAGCGTGTCGAACAGACTGAAAAACAGTATAACATAGAAAGTCATTTTCTCAGAAATGAGTATCAATAGCGACTGTAGGTTTCATTCACAACCTATATATTTCGTATTGGACAATTTTTTATAATGTTATTAACTTGTCTCAAAAACGTATAGACAAAAGCTAGAAGAGAAGTCCAGCCTGAACCTGGAGATTTTGCAAGGTCTTTGGCTGCACGAAGCAAATGAGGCACTTCGTTGTGTATGCTATGAAGCAGAGGTGTTTTAACATCTCTCTATGAACTATTACAACATCATAATTAGATGTGAACATTTTTGCCGTCTGTAACTGTGAAAGTTATCGAAAATGGAGTTTAAATTATCTGTCAAAATGACATCATGGCCTAAACTGTTTATTTAAAGATACACGTAAAATATAAATGTGCTCTCAGAACCTGTTTTACAAGCTTGCACGAGAAGAAGAAACCTGTGAGATTATGGTCAAGTCTTCGACTTCGCCAGGTTCAGTACAATTAATCTAGCTACTTCTTCTTCATTGTGTTTATATTTAGATACTTAAGGACAGAATAAATGTTACGCTATTTTTTGTAATATCGTAAAATATTAACACAACAAGTGAACGAAGTGAGGTTAGAGCCTCCGTTCTTGTTACCGAAGTTGCCACTATTTTGCAGGGAGAATGGTGTGAGATTCCCTTGAAAACCGTACCGGACGTGTATTTATATTTTCCTTATGCTCCATTAGGCATGGTAACATGTTGCGTTTTTTGGTGTTTCCTTAATTTTCTCCATCCACTGTACATAATACTTTAAATGCCTTTTAGAGAAAACTTTACCGTACTTACCCAATTTTAGGCAAAGACCAAAATGTTGAGCACTCATTTGTAATGTACCATCCATCCAACGTATATGGATGAAGATATAAACACTTCTGGGTGCTTGATGAACTTATAAAATGAAAAAATCTCAAAAATATTTATATCCAGAAAGTCACGTCATCAAATTATGCCCAATCGAATATTTTTGTCGAGCAAGAAATCATTATGTTCTGAAGATTCATACTGAATAAGTTGTATAGCTGCATTTGTAATCTATAAAATAATATTATGTCAAATACCTAATGTGACAGTGCTTGGCTATAACTGTAAATTGTTAACCTTTAATCACTTATACTTTCAATCTCCGTTAGTGATATTTATGGCTCAAATGGCTCTGAGCACTATGGGACTTAACATCTGAGGTCATCAGTCCCCTAGAACTTAGAACTACTTAAACCTAACTAACCTAAGGACGTCACACACATCCATGCTCGAGGCAGGATTCGAACCTGCGACCGTAGCGGTCGCGCGGTTCCAGACTGTAGCGCCTAGAACCGCTCGGCCACCTCAGTCGGCAGTGATATTTAACGACACCCTACCAGGAAAGGCTTCTGCATATTGCTTGAGCCGGAACATATTGGTTTCTGATACGATAATCTTGAAGGTTCCATATATTCAGTGGCTGGTTTTAATTTGCCGTGTTAATGGTGCTGATAAAAGATATCCGGAAGGTTCCAGGACAGTGGACGGATCAAGGTGCAGGTAATTGCAGCATAATTAACATGTATGGCTCTTTCGATTATTAGGATATCGGATAACTGTTTCTTACAAGAATGCATGGTCTAACAGCGAAACTTCGTGAGGCTGCTTTGTAATATAGATCTGTTATTCCTTATTTGGACATGTAGCACTGATTGTGGTTCTCTGAACTACAAATCCTAAAGCTTATTTGTCAACATTTGAGAATTTTTTGGTTTTCCTCCTGGTCCTTTCATTTCCAATCGGACACTGCTCCAGTTAAATAACAGAAGGAAAAAAAGTGGGTAAACTGACGAAATGAGAGTGACTGAACTTGAACTGCCAGCTACGAGCTCTGATCTCAACCCAGCTGGGTATATCTGGTATAAGTTGACAACAACACCTGAACGGCAGCAGACACTGTAATATGAGGGTAGTTCTCGGGACGGAATACAAAAAAAGTACGTACACCACTGAAACTTTTTTTATTTTTCAATGTAGTCTCCTTGTAGATGAATTCACTTGGTCCAACGATGTTCCAGTGCCTTGATCCCATCTCGTAAATGAGTTTCCTACAGGCCTGCAAAATAGTTGTCAACTACTGCTATCAATTCTTCGTTTGAAGTGAATCTTCGTCCACTAAGAAAAATTTTCAGTTTTGGGAAGAGATGGAAGTCTGACGGGGCCATATCAGGTGAATAAGGCGGGTGTGGCAACAATTCATACATTAGTTCGTAGCGACACATCTTGGCCGACCAATGCGTGGCTCATCATCTAAGTTCTCCTGAGCAAATTTAAATTCATTTGTCCACTTGGCAACAGTTGAATATGAAGGAGCAGAGTCCTCCAGTGTATTCTGGAAATCGGCATGAATGTCCTTTGCTTTCATACCTTTATTTGCGAAGTATTTAATCACTGCTCAATCTCGATTTTTTCCGTCTTCGCAAATCAATATGCGGGAACAACAACAGAGCCACGTCACCGCCATACCTCTTTTCCAACAGCAGTGACGTGGCAACAGTCCAACGGATATCACGTGAACAACTCGTTGCGCTAGCGCTCACCTCTCGTGGTGATGATTCCGAGAACTATTACCAAATACTCAGTTGTCTGCTTGGTGTGCCCACAATACAAAATCAATAGTCCATCTGCCATCGGAGCTCGGTCTTTGGCCTCCATCAAATTTATCCTTAACGTTTATTTTTTCCCTTGTATATATATTTCTAACAAATGCCTAAAGGGAAAAGGATACCCTTGAGACGATTCTCCCATGCTTCTGATCAAAACCACGTAAAAAATACAGTATTGATGCCTGCTGAGCTGTAGTTTCAAATATGTATTTAATATAGTTTCTCCATTAAAATCAAGTTATCGGTGAGAACATGTGACAATGATACACTGGAAATTAGTGCCTCAATGGGAACGATTTACGTAACCGATAAGTGATCCCCTCAAAAATGCACACCAGGCTCCGTTCGTTACATCAAAATTACAAAATGATATTTACACACATATTTGTTAGTGCATTTGAAGCAATCAAAGAATAATGCACATTATCTATTTGATTATACATTTAAAAACCAAACACATGTAGAAAGGAAGAGTATTTTAACAATGGACAACGAGGTCATTAGAGACGAAGCACAATCTCGGAATTGTTTTCCAAAGGAGCTGTCCCAGGATTTGCTTAAGCTATTTAGGAGATCAACGGAAAACCTAGTTGTGGATGGCCGGGCAAGGCTTTGTAACTCCGTTTCCCGAATGCGAGGGCAGTGTGTTGAACACACACACAAATGGCTCTGAGCACTATGGGACTTAACATCTATCGTCATCAGTCCCCTAGAACTTAGAACTACTTAAACCTAACTAACCTAAGGACATCACACACATCCATGCCCGAGGCAGGATTCGAACCTGCGACCGTAGCAGTCGCGCGGTTCCGGACTGAGCGCCTAGAACCGCGAGACTACCGTGGCCGGCGAACACACACACACACACACACACACACACACACATACATACATACAGACACACTTAGTAATAACTTTTTATTGTGAATGTTAATATTTAAATGTTATGGAAAAGGTGCCGGTCTTTCAATTTGACTCCACTTCGGCGATCTGCAGTCGATGAGGATGATAGGATGATGATGATGACAGCACAACACCCAGTCCCTGAGCGGAGAAAATTCCGGGACCCAGTCGGGAATCGAACCTGGGCCCAGATAAACCACTGAATACTAAAATCAGGAAATCGTGACGTGTCTGAATCGGGCTCTTCGCGAGTATAAGTCCAGTACCTTGTTCTGAATTTCCGCTAATATCTTTGACATTGAACGCCCTGAATAAAAAAACAAAAAGTCGGAGAAGCTCTTCTTTCGGTCTGATATCTTCGAGAATATAAGAGGCGAAAGACGAACAACGCATGCTGCCACCACAAGTGCTCCAGATATGTGAAGGTCCTCTAATTAATGGAAAAGAGGTGTCATTCCAAATTGAAACCTAACTTCCACTAATTTCAGTTCTAGAGTTCAATATTATGGGTCAAACGTGTCATGAAAGAAAGAAGGAAGGAAGATGAAGGAATGAAGTCCCGCCGACGATAAGGCCGTTAGAGACGGAGGTCGAAATTGTAACGATTACATGGGGAGGAAACGGGTTGTGGTTTCTAAAAAAGAACCCAGTATATGCCTCGTACTGTGTAGGGCAGACCACGGAAAATGTAAATCTAGCTAGGCGGATGGGGACCTGAACCCAACTCCTCCCGAATCTAAGCCCAGTGACATAACCACTGCGTCATCTCGCTCGATAATCGGCCTCAATGGTGGTATAAGGAGTGATTAATATTCAGCAACTTGGTCGCACATTAGTATTAGGGCGACATATCTGGAATGAGCTCGACTACTCTTTTGTTTTGCATCACCTCGGTTCCGAGAGTTCTGGAACCTGTACAAAAAATAGGAATAGAGATCAACATAAACATCATTTCCGCCCTTTTTATTGATAATGAAAACCACACATTGCATGTCGTACCACCATACAGCGAGGCCTTTAGAGGCGGTAGTCCAGATTGCTGTATACACCGGTACCTCTAACACCCAGTAGCACGTCCTCTTGCAGTGATGCATGCCCGTATTCGTCGTGACATACTATCCACAAGTTCATCAAGGCACTGTTGGTCGAGATTGTCCCACTCCTCAACGGCGATTCGGCGTAGATCCCTCAGAGTGGTTGGTGGTCATGTCGTCCATAAACAGCCCCTCTCAGTCTATCCTAGGCATGTTCAATAGGTTCATGTCTGGAGAACATGCTGGCCACTCTAGTCAAGCGATGTCGTTATCCTGAAGGAAGTCATTCACAAGATGTGCACGATGGGGGCGCGAATTGTCGTCCATGAAGACGAATGCCTCGACGATATTATGCCGATATGGTTGCACTACTGGTCGGAGGATGGCATTCACGTATCGTACAGCCGTTACAGCGCCTTCCATCACCACCAGCGACGTACGTCGGCCTCACATAATGCCACCCCAAAAACAGCAGAGAACCTCCACCTTGCTGCACTCGCTGGACAGTGTGTCTAAGGCGTTCAGCCTGACCAGGTTGCCGCCAAACACGTCTCTGACGATTGTCTGGTTGAACGCATATGTGACACTAATCGGTGAAGAGAACGTGATGCCAATCCTGAGCCGTCCATTCGGCATGTTGTTGAGCCCATATGTACCGCACTGCATAGTGTCGTGGTTGTAAAGATGGACCTCGTCATGGACGTCGGGAGTGAAATAGCGCATCATGCAGGCTAGTGTGCACAGTTTGAGTCGTAACTCGACGCCCTGTGGCTGCACGAAAAGCATTATTCAACATGGTGTCTTTGCTCTCAGGGTTCCTCCGAGTCATAATCCGTAGGTAGCAGTCATCCACTGCAGTAGTTACCCTTGGGCGGCCTGAGCGAGGCATGTCATCGACAGCATCTCCTGCGTGTCCGAACAACATCGCTTTGGTTCACTCCGAGACACCAGGACGCTTCCCTTGTTGAGAGCCCTTCCTGGCACAAAGTAACAATGCAGACGCGATTGGCCGCGCGGGATTAGCCGAGCGGTCTAGGGCGCTGCAGTCATGGACTATTCGGCTAATGCCCGGCGGAGGTTCGAGTCCTCCCTCGGGCGTGGGTTTGTGTGTTTGTCCTTAGGATAATTTAGGTTAAGTAGAGTGTAAGCTTAGGGACTGATGACCTTAGCAGTTATGCCCCATAAGATTTCACACACATTTGAACAGTTTTGGACGCGATCGAACCGCGGTATTGACCGTCTAGGCATGGTTGAACTTCGGACAACACGAGCCGTTTACCTCCTTCCTTGTGGAATGACTGGAACTGATCGGCTGTCGGACCCCTCCTTCTAATAGGTGCTGCTCATGCATGTTTTTTTTTTTTTTTTTAAATCTTAGGGCTGGTTTAGTGACATCTCTGGTCAAAGAGACTGTGTGTGTGATACAATACCCACAGTCAATGTCTGTCTTCCGGTGTTCTGGGAACCGAGGTGATGCGAAACTTTTTTTGATGTGTGTATATTGCAACTAGATCGTATGTCGTTTTTCCCTCTCTCTGTTTGCGAATTGAACAGGAAAGGAAATGACTAATAGTGGTACAGGGTACCCTCCGCCACGCACCATACTGTAGCATGCGGAGTATGTACGTAGATGTCATAGATGTCTTAGGTAGTCTTCAAATTCGTCTGAGAACGGTGACCGTGGTACACAACAAGCGCCTTAATATACTTCTTGCGATGCGCATAAAGCAGCGCATTGTCCTTCACTTTCTTAAAATTAACGGATTGCAGTTGCTTTTTATTAGTTTTAGAACAAATTGGATGTTAACAGCGTAATAACAAGAAACCCGAAATCCTATTGCAAGCAAGAATGAAGAATCTCTTTAAGCTTAAATGGTCTCCACCCCTACATTCTACATCTAAATGTACACTAATAACCTGCAAGCCACTTTACGGTGTGTGGCGGAAAGAACTTCTGTTACCATTTCTATGTCTTCCCCATTTCTTGCTCCATTCACGCATGGTGCGTGGGAGGAACGATTGTCGGTTCATATCTGTATTAGCTTTAGTTTCATGAATTTTGTCGGTGAAGTCATTTCACGACACGAATGTGGGACGAAGTAATATGTTGCTCGACTCTTCCCGGAACGTCTTACTTCCTCAGAATTTCAATAGGAACCTCTGCGTGATGTACAGCGTCTCTTTTTTTGGAGTTTGCCAGTTGAGTTTGTTGGGCATTTCCGTAATGCTCTCGCACGAACTAAACGAGCCCGTGACGAAACGAGCTGACCTTCTTTGGATCTTGTCAAACTCTTCTATGCTGCCGGAAGAAAAATAGTATACCCTTTTAGAGGCTTCCAATACACTCAAGATTTATTGTTCCAGCAGTGCGTATGGAGTACTTGACATAATGACATTTACAGATCACTAGCATAGGTGGTTCTGAGATACTAGGTATCGCCCCTTGCTGAAAAACCTACACTGAAGAGCCAAAGAAACTGGTGCACAAGCCTAATATCGTGTAGGGCTCCCGCTAACAAGCAGAAGTGTCGCAGCATGACGTGGCAATATGGGCTCAACTAATGTCTGAAGTAGTGCTGGAGGGAATTGACACCATGAATCCTGCAGGGCTGTCCATAAATCCGTGAGAGTACGAGGGGTTGAGATCTCTTCTGAACAGCACGTTGCAAGGCATCCCACATTGGCTCAATAATGTTCATATCTGAGGAGCTTAGTGGCCAGCGGAAGTGTCTAAACTCAGAAGAATGTTCCTGGAGCCACTCTGTAGAAATTCTGGATGTGTGGGGGTCGCATTTTCCTACTGGAATTTCCCAAGTCCGTCGGAATGCACAATGGATATGAATGGATGTCACCAGTCAGAGTCGTATCTCGACGTATCAGGAGTCCCATATCACTCCAGCTGCACACGCCCCACTCCATTACAGAGCCTTCACCAGATTTAACAGTCCCCTGCTGACATGCAGGGTCCATTGGTTCATGAGGTTTTCTCCATACTCGTACACGTCCATCCGCTCGATACAAGTTGAAACGAGACTCGTCCGACCAGGCAACATGTTTCCAGTCATCAACAGCCCAATGTCGGTGTTGACGGGCCCATGCGAGGCATGAAGTTTTGTGTCATGCAGTCATGAAGGGTACGGGAGTGGGCCTCCGGCTCCGAAAGCCCTTATCGATAATGTTTCGTTGAATGGTTCGCACGATGGCACTTGTTGATGGCCCAACATTGACATCTGCAGCAGTTTTCGGAAGGGTTGCACTTCTGTCACGTAGAATGATTCTCTTCAGTCGTCTTTGGTCCCGGTCTTGCAGGATCTTTTTCTGGCCGCAGCGATGTCGGAGATTTGATGTTTTGCCGGATGCGTGATGTTCACAGTACGCTCAGGAAATGATAGTACGAAAAAATCTCCACTTAATCGCTACGTCGGAGATGTTGTGCCCATTGCTCGTGCGGCGACTATAACACCACGTTCAAACCCACTTAAATCTTGATAAGCTGCCTGTAGCAGCAGTAAGCGATGTAACAACTGCGCCAGACAGTTGTCTTATAAAGGCTTTGCCGACCGCAGGGCCGTATTCTGCCTGTTCACATATCTCTGTATTTGAATACACTTGCCTATACAGTTTGTTTGGCGCTTCAGTGTATATTAGTAAGTGGTGTAGTCTCCACAGGTGGCAATGCAGGCACTGATCCTGGCATCCAGTCGATCGTAGAGATTGTGAATACTGCCCTGGGATTCGTTATGCCACGCCTGCTCGACCTGTTCACCTTGTTCTCCGAGAGTTGTTGGTTGACGAGTTGCACGAGTCACTTCTCATGCCATCACATCCCATAAGTGCTCGATTTGAGACAAGTCCAGAAATCATGCTGACCAGGGAAGCTGCTGCGCGTCTGGCAGACCACAGGCAGTGTGTAGGCGAGGATTATCCTGTTGGAGCAGCACATCTCCTTTCTTTTGCAAGAACGGCAAAACATTGTGCACGGTCCGAGCGCTGGTTAGCGTCCGCTCCAGAAAAATCAAAGCTGTACGACAGTTGTAGCTTATCGCAGTCACACCATGGGGCTAGTGTGTCATTGACAAATGCATTCTACGATACAGCGCCCACCAGGTCTACACGGTACGCACTAGCGTGCAGGCTGACTGATTTCATCGCTGAAGACTACGAAGCGCCATTCCATCTTCGAAGTGATCCTCTGACGGAACAGTCGAGCCGTGCACGTCGATGGTGTGGCGTGAGTGGAAGTGTGCGTGCCCTTAGTCCCACTACTAACAGCCAGTTCGTGTTGACGCGTTTGGGCTCACACGGCTACGGTAGCTGTACGATCTGCCACTGCCGCCCTTACAATACAACCATCCTGGCGGGAGTCTGTGCTGCGTGAACGTCGAGAACATCGTCTAGGGGCGTGAGAATAGTTACGTGACCATTGATACGAGCATCGTTGCACAACTGACGCAGCGCGTCCAGCTTACGTGGCAGTTCTCCGATAGAACAATCCCGCCACTCCGAAGGCCGCTATTTGACCCGTTTCAAACTCGCTCAGTTGGCTGCGGGGTTACTTGCTTGCTTCACACGTTTGCACTAAACTGAGCCTTCTGGTTGTGAGTACTTCGTATTGAAGTGTAGACACAGATGGCGCTCTGGTAGCTATGCCACTAAGCTATCTGTTGGCGGACGACATTGAAACCAATATCAGTACATCTACCATCCCCTAGGTGGCATATGCCGTCATCGGATCAAAATCCACGTCGTCTTTCCACGCATATTAATTTTTTTCACCAACAGTGTATTAATCTAGCCTGGTATGGGTCCCAGACTGATGAGAAATACTCAAGAATCGATCGAACAAGTGTTTTGTAAGCCACCTCTTATTGGATTAATTACATTTCCTTAAGAGTCTTCCAAAGAATCTCAACTTGGCACCTGCTTGTCTTACAGTGGTCGTTCCTCTCTCGGTACCTTCGGATGGGTCGTCCCAGGTATTTTACGGTGTCGCAAATAGTGTAATCGTAGAGTGGTGGATTTCGTCGCCTATTTGTGTTCAATATGTTACTTTTATTGGCGTTCAGGGTCAACTGGCAAACCCTGCTCCAAGCATCAATCCCATGAAGGTATTCCTGCTATGTACTACAGCCTTCTGGGTTTATCTTCTTATGGACAACAGCAACATCTGCGAATAGCCTAAAGGAGCTTCCGACGTTACCACTAGATCATTGTAAACAGTAACAGACGTTGGAATAAACCTGAAATTACCTTTTGATTTTCTTTCGTTGAGAGCGACACGTTGAGTTCTATCTGCAAAAAGGCTTGTATACAGTGACAAAGCTGATCTGATACTCAGTAAGCTCGTAATTTGTTAACTAAACTACAGTGGGCAGCTGCGAAAAATGTCTTCCTGAAGTCAAGGAACACAGCATCAATCTAGGTGTCGATTTCTACGGCGCTTTGAAGCTCACGGTCGAACATAGCGAGCTGAGTTTCGCAAGGTCGCTGGTTGCGGAGTCCATATAGAGGAGATTTTCGCTCTCCGAAAACGTCATGCTTGGTGAGCATAAAGCAAGTTCAATAATTCTGCGACAGATTGATGTCAGTTATATTGGCGTGTAATTATGTACATCTGTACTACTAGCCTACTTGAAAATGACAATGACCTGCGCATTTTCCAGCCGCTAGGTAACCCTCGTTACTCCAAAGACCAGCAATAAACTACTGCTAGAAGAGGTGAAAGTTATTTCGCATAATCTCTGTATAATATCACAGGTATCTCATCAGGTCCAGATGCCTTGCGACTACCGAGCGTCCAGAGTCGATTTTTTTTATTCCGCCATTACTTTTCTCAATACCTGTCGTTTCGCGTCTGTGCGATGATTTAAAGGAAAAAGCAGGTGAAAGACTGAATTAGTATTTTGACCTCCCTTTTCTCATTTTCCGTTTCGATTCCAGTATGTCCACTGAGCGGCTGAACAGATGATTTTTATTTGCTTACTGACTTAACATGAGAGCAGAACTTCTTAGGGTCAGATCGGATGCCAAATTTTACTTCAAATCCATTGAACGTTTCCCTCATTGCTATCCTAACTCCTTACTCCACGAACGCAGAAGATAACGGAAGCAATGATTGTCCTCTAATGCTGTTTTACCTGTAGAACACCACTGTAAACTAACCAGATGGACATCTACATCTACATCTACATCTACATCGATACTCCGCAATTCACCTTACGGCACGTGGCGGAGGGTACCCCACATTATTATTAGACATTTCCTTTCCTGTTCCACTCGCAAATAGAACAAGAATGACTGTCTATATGCCTCTGTATGAGACCTAATAACTCGTGTCTTATCTTCGTGGTCCTTATGCACAATGTATGTTGGAGATAGCAGAATCGTTCTGCAGTCAACTTCAAATACCGGTTCCCTAAATTTTCTCAATAGTGTTCCTCGAGAAGAATGTCGTCTTCCCTCCAGGGATCCCCATCGGAGTTACCGAAGTATCTCCGTAATATTTGCGTGCTGATCGAAGCTACCAGTAACATATATATCAGCCAGCGTCTGAATTGCTTATATGTCTTCCTTTATTCCGACGTGGTGCTGATCCCAAACACTCTAGCAGTACTCAATAATAGGTCGCAGTAGCGTCCCGTACGCGTTCTCCTGCATAGGTGAACCAGACTTCCCTAGAATCCTGCCAGCAAACCGAGGTCGACCATTCGCCTTCCCTACCACAGTCCTCACATGCTCGTTCCCCTTCATATCGCTTTGCAACGTTACGCCCAGATATGTAAACGACGTGACTGTGTCAAGCAGGGCGCTATTAATTCCATACTTGTGCTAACTACGCAATGTGTAACGTTTATAGCAAACTAGCACCGAGCACCTCTTAATATTGATCAATATGTCACAAGCCCCACTGTGTGGGCACAGTATTGCGATGTTGTTATTTTTTGGTTGGGAGCTGAGCGTGAAAATTCGTTTGGAGACAGGGTCTATATTTTCATTGGCTGTTAAGAGCGCGTCACATAGGCGGTAGCGTTGCCTTCGCTTAGCAGTGACTGGTCGAAGCTCTTGAAGCAGAAGTTGCATTGTCGCTGAACAGGGAGCTGGGTGGTAGGTTCAGACGAATGCGGTCGCATGTGTGAAGTCACGGATGACTGTTATTAATATCTCGAGCTTTTAACGTAGCAGGTAAAATTATAAAGAAATTTGTAGCAAATTTTTAAAAAAAATTATCTCAAGTCAGGATCTTTTTACTAATTGATCTACTAAAGAGACTTCCTACACTACGATTGGTCGTCCTCCTTTGGAGTACTGCTGCACGATGTGGGATCCTTTCCAGACAGGATTAACGGAGTACATCGAGAAAGTTCAAAGGAAATCATTACGTTTTGTATTATCGGTAAATAGGGGAGAGACTGTCACGGACATGATACAAGATTTGGCTTGGTAAAAATTAAAACGTTTTTCGTTGCGGTGGGATCTTCTCGCGAAATTTCAATCACCAACTTTCTCCTCCGAATGCGAAAATATTTTGTTGACGCCGACTCACGTAAGGATGAACAATCATCGTAATAAAATAGGGGAAATCATAATTCGCACTGAAATATATATGTGTTGGTCTTTTCCGCGAGCTGTTCGAGAGTGGAATAATATAGAATTTTTCGAAGGTGGTTCGATGAACTCTGTGCCAGGCACTTAAGTGTGGTTTGAAGAATAGCGATGTAGATATAGATGAATACTATTTGTTATAAATGGTTTTCTCATAGGTAACTATGATGCAGAAGAGGTACTGTGTGCGTGAAACCCTGACCTGATGTAAAAGAGGATCTGATGGCCCAAATCAAGTCAGAATAAATAAATAAATAAGTATATAAATAAAAAGTCGATATAGACGAATCGACTATTCAGATACTTAATATTGTTTGGTACCATTTAAATGAAGATGGAAAAGTAAAGTAATTATTATTAGCTTTAAGGATATTACAATGTTCGTTTACTTATTATAAACTAACTGTCAATATCTCAGGGTTAAACTACTGTAAGAATAATAAATTAGTACAAACGGTGATAGATGGGTTTTAGCTCAGCGTTGTGAAAATGACCTTGCAGCGCCGTATTGTGAGCAAGTAAAGTGAAAAGAAAGTACACGTGCTGACAAGCTTATGAATAAATTCAAGTTTCCTTCAGAATCATTTAAGTTCGTTTGCTCCTTCAGAGCTGTCGATTGAATCTTTGTAGAAATATAATTAAGGCGCTGAGAACCAAAACGGCCGAAAGCACACAGTCGTCAATTTTGAGATTGGATGTATACATTCTTCTGACATCTTTGGAGTTTATGGTGAACCAGCTTTGTCTATGCTGTTGGAAAGAAGGAACTAACAACAACGTTTATGCTGTCGGCCCACTTTGTATATATGAACATTCACGAAAATCTGTCTCGTCGATTTCACTGACATTCATTTGCGTGTGGGCCCAAAGCATGAAGAGTAATACTGTTGCTCTGCACTACTCAATTGTTAGCTATGGTTGACAACATAACTTAGTTGTACGTAGCAGTAGTACTTCGTAATAGAAGGCATGTTGGCAATTTTATATGAAACTCAGGCCACAGAATGATGATAATGAGGACTCTGAAGTTTTGGAATAGATTATAATTGTGAGTTAGTGCATCTAGTATCTGTTCTTTATGATCTGATTCTAGTTTCACACTAATTACACGTTTTACAACGGTCAGAACACGTTATTGTCACATGTTTGTATTTGAAAATGTTAAGAATTAATATTTACAGTAAATATAATCCTAAATATTAATTAACATTTCATAACATAAAGTAGGTTCATTATTTTTTCAGAGGAAATGTAAGATGTTGAGACGTGGTTAAAAATCAAGGCAGACCTGATGGTTTATCTATAAATATGATTTTCACAAGCATCTGTTTTTCTGAAAACTTTGTGCCTGTGTTTTGGGCCCTTATGGTTCTCAGTGCCTCCATTCGATTTCAGAGGAACAGTCACAACATGAGTCAAGACCAGTTTTTCGAGTCCACAATACTGCTACGACGCTGATTGGAACCAGTCGTAAAAACTGCGACTAAGGTAGACAATGATATAAAAAGTGGACAGCGCCGGCCGCGGTGGTCTAGCGGTTCTAGGCGCTCAGTCCGGAACCGCGCGACTGCTACGGTCGTAGGTTCGAATCCTGCCTCGGGCATGGATGTGTGTGATGTCCTTAGGTTAGTTAGGTTTAAGTAGTTCTAAGTTCTAGGGGACTGATGACCACAGCTGTTAAGTCCCATAGCGCTCAGAGCCATTTGAACCATTTTTTAAAAAGTGGACAATCCAATCATTTTCGTGCTTTCGTTTGAAGTTCAAGTTGTTTTTGATTGCCTTAATTAAATCTAAATTCCATTAGGACGCACCGGTCAAAAGTGGTTAAAACTAAATTATTGTAAATGTAAAGGTTAGGTTTGTATAGTGCAGAATATTACACCACTACTCCATTGAGTGAAACGAGAAGCTGTAGCGAACAGAGACATCCTGTGTGGTTAACAGCTCTTCTTGTGGCATGGAGACGGGTCGCGCACCGTTTCTAAAAAAGAACGAATGAGACAGCGGTCGATTTTATGTCTATATTCTGCCCTTGAGCTGTGATCCCCAGATGCTTCATTTAAGTCTGTACTATATTCAAACATGGTTCAAAACAAAAGTATTTAATGCAGAGACATTTACGCTTAATATTTTGTGGTTAAATTTAGAGTGTCAACTATGAATTAATTAGTGGTTAATTTTTTTATATGAACAATATTTCGAGGTCATTCAGATTGGGTTTATGGTTAAAAGCAATGACGATTTCGTTTGTAAGCTGAAGTGTGTTAAATACGAAGAACTGTTATACTGATCGTTGGTATTGATTCCGTGATCATGAAGTGTGATCAACATTATCATTAAAAAGTGTCACATTCTGATTTATAAAACAGGCAGTAATGCGAAATGTTGTGTAATACTTGGTGTGTTTAATTTTAATAGTGTCGCCCCGACGATTGCAGCACTAAACAAATGATACGCTTCTCTTAAAACAAGTTTACATGCTCTTTAGTGAAAAACAGACCTGTAGTTTCCTATAATCACAACAGTTGCAGCACCACTTCATAAACAGAAACAGAACCAAGAGTGTGCTTCTACAGCAAGGGAGACATTTAACTTCAGAAGATGCAAGGTGAGCTATAGAACGCTGCGATGCGTACCTGAGGCTGTACGCATCCAATTGCAATCCTCATATGTATGGTCAGTCCGTTATCCCCAGTTATTGCGACGCAACTTTTAGAGAAGAGATGCTGTATATGGTACCCCTTGCGGGGATAATTTTAAGTAAGTGTGACTATGAAGGATTGTATTGACAATGATAACGAACAGTGAATTAGCAATAGCAGTGACATTATGACTGTAAGCTGTTGAAAAGTGCTATAAATAGGGTGAACAGTGACTTTCATTAGTAACAGCGGAAAGGAGCTCAGGATCAGAGTAACCTCTGACTAAGTGAGCATTGATTAAGAATAGATCTGCAGAGGAGATTCTGTGAAAGTACTTTGAACATTTTTTTCCTTTGGTTCAAAATACGAGGGGGAGTTGGAAAATAAGTTTCCTCTGTCGACTGTGGGCAGAGTTGTGTGATATAGGCGACAGACGACACGGCAGGTGAACGCGCACGTGCAAGACACCGATACACCACTGGGTAGAGGTCGACCGCGATCAAGCAGATGGCGCTGTCGCAGTGCCTGCGTAAAACGGAGGCCAGCAGCTCACTCTTTTCCCGGAGCTATGGAGAGAAGGTGCGCTTTGGAGTCGCGGCCAAAGGCGGAAGTGAGAGCTGTTATCCGCTATGAATAGGCACGTGGAGTATCAGGCACAGAAGTTCATAACCGCCTTGTTGAGGTGTATGGGTCAGGTGTGATGTCGAGGCAAATGGTGCGGAGATGGGGCCAGCAGTTCAGTGATGGACATCAGCAAGTGCAGGACCTACCCAGACCTGGACGGACGCGCATCGCCACTACAGATGCAAATGTCAGGAAGGTGGATGATGTTATTAAAGCGAACCGGCGTATCACCATCGATGGAGTAGCGCCAGAACTTGGAATCGGACATGAGCGAACTCACAAGTGACTTCCATCTGTTTCCTGCTTTGAAGAAGACTCTCGGCGTAAGGTGCTTTGGCAGCAATGCTGACGTCAAACGAGCCGTTCAACGCTTCTTCCGTGTGCAACACCCTGATTTTGTCCTGGAAGGCTTTTTGAAGCTTATAAAGCGGTATGACAAATATCTCAATGTACTTGGAAATCATGTAGAAAAATAAAGATATGTCTTATCTTTAATGTCTCATTCTCTTTTTTTTCCTTTCACACACAACTCTGACCACAGTCGACAGGGGAAACTTATTTACCAACTCCCTCTCGTATATAAAGATTCAGTGTGACGTTATTTTGGAAATGTATGCAATGCATGTGGAACACTATCTGCTGTGAAGTGGATATCATAAAAAGCTGACATCAAGGAAAGAAGACTTCGAGATTTCGTTTACGACGCATGACATCGAGCTGGGAGGTGCGGGCTTAGGTGCGAGGCAGCAGGCAGCCGGCAGATGCGATGTGGTCTCTTTGCAGCACGCAGACAATCTTCATACCAGCCATCAGAGCATATAGTAGCCCGTAAGAGAGGGAAAGTCTTCACGACACGTGGTGAGCGAGGGAAGTGTCCAACACAACAGGTGGCTGGGGATCGTAAATTTTACAGTGTGCTGGTCTTATCTCCGTTAGAAACGCAGGACACGTAGCTGCAGCACAGCGCAGTACACACCCTTAGGATTAGTCATTGTGAGTAAATTTTTGTACTAAGTACTGTCAGTAACATTTGCAAACATGAGTGATGAAAGAGAAAACGTTGTTGTACTGAGAAAAAGGGCAGTGTGTTACTCGTTACTCTTCTCATGGGAATGGGGGGGGGGGGGGGGGATGATGCCTTCATCAGAAGTACACTAAAGTTCAGCATCGATGCAAGACGTTTTAGATGTCGCAGAAGATACAGCTGACGTACATTCAAATGACCATGGGTTAGAAGTGGGTGTACCAGTTGTAAATCATCACACTGCATCAGCAGACACTGTCGTTGTTGACAGGGAGGGTGAACTGTCACGTGAGAGTACAGTAGTAAATGTTACTGATTGTGAAGACGCAATAACGAGGTTGCTCAGGGAATTGAGTAAAAAAACTTATAAGAAAATAGTAGTATCTGAGACAAAGGCAGGTAATTGAGCGGCAGCTCCTGAACATTTGCTTGAAAAAACTAAACTAGAGCCTCATAATAAAAAAGACGAGATTTCCTAAGAAACCTCAGTCTTACTTAAGGAGTATGAAAAGAAGCAAAAAGTAATAAAAGATGCTTTATGAGAAAATGTAGCTACGAATAAGCTAGTTGGAGAAATACAAAAGTTTCAAATCACTTAGCTACAATCCAGTATGGTAGAATTAGTTAATGATCAAACAGAAAGTAATGAGAATTGTGAAGTAGGTCATAAGTAACAGGATTTAAAGATGTAAAAGGTTCATACTAATTTGTATACAGGGATACACACAGCTAAAAAGTTGTGCAAACTTCATTCAGAACTGAATGAAATTCGCGAAAAAATTGACAGTAGATTCAGGGTAGAATTAGGGTCAGTAGCTCAGTATGCCTCCAAAGTTGAATTGGAAATAAAGCAAGGACTTGAAGTGTGGTATGAGCAGGAGAAACAGAAGGCTAAAAATAAAAATTATGTAACGTCTGATGGTCAGTATTTGCAAAGTGTTTCTCTACTAGAGGGAGCATATATACCTGGTCGGGTTCTAATAACTATTTGAGGGAATATTTCCTGAGAAGTGAAACAATATTGGTCAAGAAGTACACAAAACTGCGTCAGGAGAGAGCTATTTGAAGGTAGAAATGTAGTTAGCAGTGACTGCAACAGTTATAAGGATTTATTTGAGACATATTTAAAAAGAATCTGTATTTGGTCGAATCACTGAAAGATCTTACTTAATTTCAATCATATTGATTAAGTTATCTGTAGATGTACAGCAAAAGTTAATCGGAATTCCAAAAACAGACGTTAATGCCACCATGCAGACATTGCGTTAGTTAGAATCGTTGGCGGATAGCAATCAGAATTTGGAAGGTTGGCACAGAAACAGAAGGAAAGGCAATTGGCAAAAACAATGTGCAAAGACGGGAAGACACACCGCCACCGAGATTTAAGATGAACCCAGTACAAGTAGACACGCACTGGGAATGTTAAGAGAAGTGTCTCAGTATGAAGTGCAGGGGTTCATGTAGTCACTATTACAATTCTCATGGATGAGTAAGGGTTGGATTTAATAAAAGAAGAGGAATTTATCACGAGGAATCTAGGGATTGCCATAACCACGATAGCAGAAATTATGAAAAGGGGTCTTCACCTCAGGTAAACTCACAGGACATTCGGCTGAGATCCAGTCGTGAACTGTTATCACAACATGGCCACTAAACCTAAATTTCTCGAGTCTATGAGAAGGATAACAGCCCAAGAAAGTAGAATTTTCTAGGATATGTGAAGAGGAAATCCAAGTAAAAGATAGGAATCGTTGTTAAAAATAGAAAACTAAGGTCAATAATGGATGTGAGAGTAATATGATGATTGTAAATACCGGTAAGAAATTTGATGTGATGGGATCTACCGATCAGAAAAGTGTGAACGATCACTTGAAATGTGTCAGGAGTGACGTCTCACAGAATAGTATGGTGGAAGATGTGTAATTCAAAGAACTCAGTCATTGTGGCAACTCACGTGTAAATCCATGGAACGAGTACTCATAGGATACTAAGGGTTTGGAAAATAATTTTTTGTGCAGAGAGGATGAAAATTTAAAGAACACAGGAAATACAAACGAGGAGAGGAAGGTAACCAAAGCTAAAATGAGATTATACCTGTTGGAGATAGTATGGACTCATTTTACGAAGTACTTCACGAAGCTGGGTTGCAATTAGAAAATGAGAAGGTGAAGTCAGTGACAAGGAGGAGGAATAGAAAATGATGTTAATGGAAAGCCATGATGAATATGTCTCGTTAAATCTGACATTATAAAGACTAACTCAGATCTACAGGATCTGAACGAGGTTGAAAAGAACGGGTCCAATGAGTGTAGTACTTGATAATAAGACCTCCTAGGTGAGTGCCATTACGCAAACTATGTGCTTGATTGGTACAAGGGCCTGAGTTACTGGCCATCCTCCTTCTTTTATATGCGACCAGGCCTTCTCCAACTATCCTATCAGTCTCTCAAAATGTGAAGCTAATTTTTCTCTATATCTAAAAAGAAAAATAACCGTATTGCGAAGATACACTTGAAAAATGTGTAACTAATGTGAAAAGATGTTCAAAGGTATCATGTGCAGCTCGAAGGTGAGTGGACTATGTGCAGAGTAAAATTCATAGATTGAACAATATTTACAACAGAGAGTAAAAAAGTATTTTACCACATTGTCATCAAGACACCAACTGAGTATGGTTTACATAGCTACGATCAGCATATAAACATACAACAGAAATAGATGAACACATCCTTCTATCAGACAGAACTTGAACGTGAAGAAGAGGTTAGAATGAGCTAAGAGAAAAAAAACAAGAGGTGAGTGAATAACATATTATGAGTGATGAAAGATCAAGACTTGTGTTAAGGTAATAGAGAGGGTAAAATATCTCATAAAGCAGAAAAGGCAAATAATTGAGTCTTATAAGTAACTAGCTGGAGCAAACAGCTCAGATTATTAATGGATATTGGAAATGACAAAAAATATTAAAGGCTGTAGTTGACGATCAGTGCGCCACGTTGTCATGGAGAGTTTGTTCTGAAGTTATTGAGTTGTTGATGAGTAATTCTGCCGCTAAAAGTACTGATGTAAAGAGAACTGTATTAGACAAAGAACTGTTCCACCACTAATTACATGGGGAGACGAGTAAGCTGATAAGTACACATGAGATAAGGGCATACAGAAAGATTTTCTTATGACAGCAGAGAGAAAGATAGAGAGGCGTAGAGACTGCTTATCAACAGTTAGACTAGGGTCACATTCATTACATGACGGAATAAAATTGCAGATGTGGTAATGAGTGTTATGAGTTGATGGGAAGTACCTCATTCACTGAAACTATACAATGATATACCAATGCAAACTGCTACTTTTGAGTTGAGAAACATCACTTTTCAAACGTACACACGCAGAACATGCTTCTTCTTTTCTTCTTTCTCTTGTACCTTTCTCCTACATCAGTATAGGGTCGGCATTATTGGGAACGGATTTGGTACGGTTAATTTAAGGGATGGCTGGATGCCATTGCTGCCGCCACCCGATTATCCCCCTCCCCCTTCCCTTTGTGAATCATGTAACATAGGCGGGACATGGGTACCGACCCAGTATTCACCTAGTTGGATGTGGTAAACCGTCTAAAAACCACGTCGAGGCTGGCTGGGACACCGACACTCGTCGTTAATGTGCCAGATGGATTCAATCTGAGACCGGCACACCTTTTCTTCCCAGAAGCAGCACTTTAATATGCATGGCTATCTGGCCGAGTTAATCTCATAATCTGCTGATTTGAACTATCTAAATAAGTTGAGAAAGGTTTCAAGTAAATTTTTGTCACACTTGGCGTGCACTGTGTACCAAACAGTTATACTGTTCGTTGGTATCACTACCGTGTTCATAAAGTGTGATCAAAATTATTACTGACAATATCTATTAAGTACAGTTTTACGAAGTAGGCAGTCATATGGAATGTTGGGTAATATTGTGCGATTTTTTGCACTGTCTACAAACCCTAGCGACTGATCGATGGGAGGATACGGAACAAAAAAGTGTAATGCACTTATGTCTGGAAATGCATGGCTTCCATGCTAGAGACCATTCATTCAATCGTACATTGTCACAGAGACTGCGGTCTAATATGCGCTGTACAATGCAGCCATAGCTACAGTTGGCATGGTTTCCTCCTAGAGGGTGGTACTGTTCCTCATACGTCGTGCCATAGCGCCCTCTCCTTCCATAGTAATTGGTAATGTTGTATCCGATTCATTTCTCTTGCTGACTCGGCTTGTAGTGGATGTGACACAGCGTTGGACACAATGGCTCCGTATTCGAAACGAGAACTTGCCGACACGGTGTTTACTTACGGAAAGGCAAATGGCAACTGGCGGCGGCCAGTAAGGTTGTATCAGGAGATTATCCCCGCCGACAACAACCACAGCATTCAGTGTTTGCAACAGTTGGAAGGCAGGCACGTAGGTAGTAAGTTCCTATGCGACCAAACTGCTGATGGAATCGGTCCCTATTCTTACACACTACTTAATCTAAATTACGCCAAGGACGACACACACACCCACGCCCGAGGGAGGAATCGAAACTCCGACGGGGGGAGCCGCGCGAAACGTGTCAAGGAGTCTTAGACAACGCGGCCGCCCCGCGCGGCCTTGCAACAGTGTTTCGACGGTTGTCTAGTCATGGTCGTTTCAGGAAGCAGGACGTACCCGAAATGTTGGGACATCGGACTTAGAGGAAAATGTGATAACATTGTGGAAGGCGACGGTCGTGTCAGTAGCAGGCAGTTGTCCCGCCAGTACAGGGTAAGCCAGACGACCGTGTGGAACATTCTCCATGACAATTGTTACTACCCTTGTCACTTACACCAGCGTGAGCAGGACTTACTAGCGACGGACTCCCCACATCACGACAGACTCTCACAATCACACTTAAGTGCCTGGCAGAGGGCTCACCGAACCACCATCACAATAATTCTTTATTATTCCAATCTCGTACAGCGCGCGGAAAAAACGAACACGATATCTTTCCGTGCGAGCTCTGATTTCCCTTATTTTATTATATTGGTCGTTTCTCCCTATGTAGGTCAGCGTCAACAAAATATTTTCGCATTCGGAGGAGAAAGTTGGTGACTGAAATTTCGTGAAGATTTCGCCGCAAGGAAAAATGCCTTTGTTTTAATGATGCCCAGCCCAAGTTCTGTATCATTTCAGTGACACGCTCTCCCCTATTTCGCGATAATACAAAGTGTGCTGATCTTCTCTGAACTTTTCCGATGTAGTCCGTCAATCGTATCTGGCAAGGATCCCTCACCGCGCAGCAGTCTTCTAAATGAGGATGGGCAAGCGTAGTGTCGGCAGTCTCTTTAATAGATCTGTTACATTTTCTAAGTGTCCTGCCAATATAACGCAGTCTTTGGTTAGCCTTTCCCACAACATTTTGTATGTGTTCCTTCCACTTTAAGTTGTTCTTAATTTTAATTTCTAGGTATTTAGTTGAATTTATGGCCTTTAGATTTGACTGATTTATCGTGTAACCGAAGTACAACGGATTCCTTTTAGCACTCACGTGGATAACCTCACACTTTTCGTTATGTAGAGTCAACTTTCAATTTTTGCACCAGATATCTTTTCTAAATCTTTTTCAATTTGCTTGATTATCTGATGACTCTACTAGTCTATAAACGACACCATAATCTGCAAACAACCTAAGGCGGCTGCTCAGATTGTCTCCTAAATCGTTTATATAGATGAAGAACAGCAAAGAGCCTATAACACTACCCTGGGGAACACCATTAATCACTTCTGTTTTACTCGATGACTTTCCATCAGTAACTACGAACTGTGACCTCTCTGACAGGAAATCACGAATCCAATCACAAAACTGAGACGATATTCCATAAGCACGCAATTTCACTACAAGCCGCTTGTGTGGTACAGTGTCAAAAGCGTTCAGGAAATCTAGAAATACGGAATCAATTTCAAATCCCTTTCAATAGCACTCAACACTTCGTGTGAGCAAGGAGCTAGCTGTGTTTCACTAGAACGATGTTTTCTAAATCTGTGTTGAGTGTGTGTTAATAGATCGTTCTCTTCGAAGTAATTAATAATGTTCGACCACAATATATGTTCCAAAATCCTGCTACATATCGACGTTAATGATATGGGCCTGTAATTTAGTGGATTACTCCTACTACCTCTCTTGAATATTGGTGTGACCTGTGCAGCTTTTCAGTATTTGGGTACGGATCTGTAGACGAACGAACGGTCGTATATGATTGTTAAGTATGGAGCTAATGCATGCATTGGGGTGGGCATCATTAAAACAAAGGCATTTTTCCTTGCGGCGAAATCTTCACGAAATTTTAGTCACCAACTTTCTCCTCCGAATGCGAAAATATTTTGTTGACGCTGACCTACATAGGGAGAAACGTACTCACGTTGGCAGCTGTTCTTTATTCGAATTGGGGAATATTTATTTCGTCTTCGTTGGTGAAGGAATTTCAGAAGGCTGTGTTTAGTAACTCTCCTTTGGCAGCACTGTCGTTGATAATATTTCCACTGCTATCGCGCAGAAAAGGCATTGATTGTGTCTTACCGCTAGCATACATAACATACGACCAGAATCTCTTTGGATTTTCTGCCAGGTTTCGAGACAAAATTTCGTCGTGGGAACTATTGTAAGCCTCGGTGCAGCCCGAATGTGCGGGCCGGGATAATTGGCGACTGTATTTTGGAACCAGTCTTTCTTCCACGTCGCCTAACAGGCCGGAACTACCGGCGTTTCTTTCCCTCCCCTGCTGAAAGAAGTGCCATTAATGATTTGAAGGGTTATGTTGCTGCTACATGATCGTGCTCCAGCTGTCTTCGCTGTTAATGTCCGGACGCATCTCAATCGTGTCTTCCTGGTCGTTGGACCGGTTGAAAGGAGAGGGTGGGGGACAGGGATCCTATTGCATGGCGAGCTCGTTCACCGGATCTCAACCCGTCCGGTTGTGCGATTTCTGGTAATGGGGCCATCTCAAAAGTGGAGACACTGGAGCAGTGTATCCATGCTGCCTTTGACACTGTTCGGATGCAGCCTGGCCGATGTGAACGTGTGAGACGGAACATACTACGGCGCACACACGCATGCGTTGAGGCACATGGAAGCCATTTTTAGCACATACTGTAACTGTAACTGCATGGTACAGCGCGTTTTAGACCGCAGTCTCTGTAACAATGTATGGTTGAATAAATGGTCTCTAGCATGGAAACCATGCATTTCCGGACATAAGTTCATTAGACTTTTTTTGTTCCGTATCCTCTCGTCGATCAATCCCTAGAGCTTGTACATGGTGCAAAAATCACCCTGTATACCGTGTGTTTAATTTTGACGGTGCTGTGGCAACAGCTGCGTTGCTAAACAAGTGATAGGGTGCCTTTAAACCAAATTTATGAGCTAGTTAGTGAAAAGCAGATCTCTATTTCCCTATAGCCTCAACAGTTGGTAACACAACTTCACAAACAAAAACACGGCCAAGTGTGACCTTCTGCAGCAAGAGGATGCAAGGAGTGCTGCACACATCCGACCAGAACCCTCACATGTACGACCAGGCTGTTACCTACACCTGCGGGATGGCTTTGTGATCTTTAAAGCGGAGGTGCTGTAAATGGTTTACATCAAATGTTAATCTTTGTTTTCAGTATACGTTTCTTGCTACTAAAACAGTACATCACAGTCAGTGAAACCGACAAATGTATCACTTGAATCAAAGGACGTTTATGATATTTGTGTGATGAATCCACATACTCAGTGACTGACAAAGAGAGAGTAAAGCGGTGGCTGCAGTAGAATGGAAATGGCGAATCTGGCCCACTTTGTTTCGACTTCTGATGCAATGTGCCAATGATATCACAAGTCACGCCCCCTTTCTATGACATCATCATCATAATGCCATACAAAACCCATCCCTCCTTTCCACGGCCTCACAATCACATTTACCATACACCAAAAAGTAGCAGTCAATCACAACACAGTATATTACTGTCCATTAAAAGGAATCACGTCAATCAATATGTAGCTCTCATGTTCACATGTGTTCGATTATTTATGAAAAATACTTGTAGACGAGACAATACTGGTGTAACTTTGGGCTAGTGATCTAACTTACAGATTAAGATGTACTTGTCAACAATCATAGTTTGATTACTTACCATACTTACTACAGTGGAACATTAAAATTAAATATTTGCACATTTAAAATGTTTTTGTTATTTGTAAAAATACACATGACACTACTGATGATCGAACTCACAGGTTAAGCTGCACTTATCAACTAGCATAGATTGATTATTGTACCACAGTTACTTGTTACAACACAATCACCCACAAATTAAATATTTCCACATCTAAATTGTCTGTATTATTGTTCCTGTCAAGTGTCACAATGTTACTTCCACATCTAAAAAACTGTCAAAATTGATTCCTGAACTATGACTGTGCTGTATCAAATTAACTGTGCAAATGCTATTTCCGCGTCTAAATTGTTCCAGAAGTCCAAAAATCACATATGACTGAAAACAGCTTGCTAAGCAGTCTGTTTGCACTTCATTTTAGGCCTAAATGAGGCTATGTAAAAAAACGAACCTGACCTATACAAAACACATGTTTGCAAAATTGCTATTCTAAGCAGACAAGCGGTCATAGTTGACACAAAAATAGGCAATGTGAATTATTGTTCTGTAAATGTCAGCTACTAGAAGAGTGCAATTAATGTGTAACTTACACTTGACACCTAAAACTTAACTGTAGACACTCTAATTAATTGCCGCAGCGATGTTTCCAAGTCGAAATTATTCTGCAATAGTAAAAAAACACATGTTGGAAACAATGCAGTAATATTTGACAGTTTCTCATAGGCCTAAATGAGACTAAGTTACTAACAGTATAAAAACTAACTAACCAAGCACCTTTTTAAGAAGCAGGAAGAAGATAACACATCTAGAAAATAGTACACTACTGGCCATTAAAACTGCTACACCAAGAATAAATGCAGTTGATAAACGGGTATTCATTGGACAAATATATTATACTAGAACTGACATGGGATTACATTTTCACGCAATTTGGGTGCATAGTTCCTGAGAAATCAGTACCCAGAACAATCACCTCTGGCCGTAAAAACGGCCTTGATGCGCCTGGGCATTGAGTCAAACAGAGCTTGGATAGCGTGTACAGGTACAGCTGCCCATGCAGCTTCAACACGATACCACAGTTCATCAAGAGTAGTGACTGGCGTATTGTGACGAGCCAGTTGCTCGGCCACCATTGACCAGACGTTTTCAGTTGGTGAGAGATCTGGAGAATGTGCTGGCCAGGGCAGCAGTCGAACATTTTCTGTATCCAGAAAGGCCCATACGGGACCTGCAACATGCGGTCGTGCATTATCCTGCTGAAATGTAGGGTTTCTCAGGGATCGAATGAAGGTTGGAGCCACGGGTCGTAACACATCTGAAATGTAACGTCCACTGTTCAAAGTGCCGTCAGTGCGAACAAGAGGTGACCGAGACGTGCAACCAATGGCACCCCATACCATCACGCCGGGTGATACGCCAGTATGGCGATGACGAATACACGCTTCCAATGTGCGTTCACCGCGATGTCGCCAGACACGGATACGACCATCATGATGCTGTAAACAGAGCCTGGATTCATCCGAAAAAATGACGTTTTGCCATTCGTGCACCCGGGTTCGTCGTTGAGTACACCATCGCAGGCGCTCCTATCTGTGATGCAGCGTCAAGGGTAACCGCAGCCATGGTCTCCGAGCTGATAGTCCATGCTGCTGCAAACGTCGTCGAACTGCTCGTACAGATGGTTGTTGTCTTGCAAACGTCCCCATCTGTTGACTCAGGGATCGAGACGTTGCTGCACAATCCGCTACAGCCATGCGGATAAGATGCCTGTCATCTCGACTGCTAGTGATACGAGGCCCGTTGGGATCCAGCACGGTGTTCCGTATTACCCTCCTGAACCCACCGATTCCATATTCTGCTAACAGTCATTGGATCTAGACCAAAAAGAGCAGTAATGTCGCGATACGATAAACCGCAATCGCGATAGGCTACAATCCGACCTTTATCAAAGTCGGAAACGTGATGGTACGCATTTATCCACGTTACACGAGGCATCACAACAACGTTTCACCAGGCAACGCCGGTCAACTGCTGTTTGTGTATGAGAAATCGGTTGGAAACTTTCCTCATGTCAGTACGCTGTAGGTGTCGCCACCGTCGCCAACCTTGTGTGCTTGCTCTGAAAAGCTAATCATTCGTATATCACAGCATCTTCTTCCTGTTGGTTAAATTTCGCGTCTGTAGCACGTCATCTTCGTGGTGTAGCAATTGTAATGGCCAGTAGTGTAATTAATATCACTGTTTAACTAATACTGTTCTTTTATTATTACATATGATCTGTTGTAGTATGTTTATCCAACAATATTACATTTTTCCAACACTTTAGAGCATTAAACCATATTAAAAACGATGCACTTTGATGAGATGTTTAATGTGTATGTATCGCTACTGGTGGAGCTTTGTCTACATCTACATCTACGTCTACATCGATACTCTGCAATCCACAGTACGGCTCGTGGTGGAGGGTACCCCATACCACTACTGGTCTGCAATTTCACGGGTCCGTTCTTTTGCCCTTCTTACAAACACAGGCCATGAATATCGTCTTTATCTGCTGATACCAGGGTAGAGACTTTCGATTCAATGTATCCACTGTACGGGAATCACAGTAAATTTACGAGTACGGGTTAATGACACATGGACTATGACATAAGGAAGTTTGGGTCTGCCAGCGAAGTTCGCGTATATATATACTGGGTGACTCACCTAACGTTACAGCTGGATATATTTCGTAAACCACATCAAATACTGACGAACCGATTCCACAGACCAAACGTGGGGAGAGGGGCTAGTGTAATTGTTTAATACAAACCATACAAAAATGCACGGACGTATGATTTTTAACACAAACCTACGTTTTTTAAATGGAACCACGTTAGTTTTGTTAGCACATCTGAAAATATAAACAAATACGTACGTAATCAGTGCCGTTTGTTGCATTGTAAAATGTTAATTACATTCGGAGATATTGTAACCTAAAGTTGGCGCTTGAAACTTCCGACGTTCCGTTGCGTGTTGTAACAAACACGGGCCACGGTCGGCGAGCAGCATCTGCTGGGACATATTTACGATGACGACCGTGTTTACGAGTGTGGCGGTAGTGCACTGTTGTGGTTTGGTCTAGCTGTCGCAGTGTCCGCATGTAGCGCTTGCTGCTATTGTTATTCTGCATTCGTCTCCGCACGCAGACCAACTGTAGTACACCGTGTTACCAGACGTCTGTGATAGTGTAGTGTTGTAGGAACTGTGACCATGGTGTATTAGAACTTTGAAAAGGCGGAGATGATACTCATCTATAGCGAGTGTCGACGAAATGCAGCTGAAGCGTGCAGGGTGTATGCAGAACGATACCCGGACAGAGAGCATCCAACGCGCCGCACATTGCAAAACATCTACCGCCAACTGTATGCAACAGGTATGGTCGTAGCACGCAAACGGGTCCGTAACAGGCCCGTCACAGGAGAAGCGGGTGCAGTTGGTGCGTTAGCTGCTGTTGCCATGAACCCACACACGAGTACACGGGACATTGCTAGAGCCGGTGGACTGAGTCAAAGTAGTGTCATGCGCACACTGCATCGTCACCGCTTTCATCTGTTTCATGTGTCGCTACATCAGCAATTACATGGTGATGACTTTAATCATCGAGTGCAATTCTGTCAATGGGCATTAACAGAGAATGCGTTGCAGTTCTACCTGTTTACCGATGAAGCGGGTTTCACAAACCACGGGGCAGTGAATCTACGGAACATGCATTACTGGTCCGTGGACAATCCTCGCTGGCTCAGACAGGTAGAGCGACAGCGACCGTGGACTGTAAATGTATGGTGCGGAATCATTGGCGACCAACTCATTGGTCCTCACTTCATTGCAGGGGCCCAAATAGCTGCAACATACATCGCGTTTCTACAGAATGATCTGCCAACGTTGCTCGAAAATGTCCCACTGGAAACGCGTCGACGTATGTGGTATCAGCATGATGATGCACCTGCACATTCCGCAATTAACACTAGGCTGACCCTTGACAGGATGTTCGACGGGCGTTTCATAGGACGTGGAGGACGCATAAATTGGGCAGCCCGTTCTCCTGATCTTACACCTCTGGACTTCCTTCTGTGGGGTACGTTAAAGGAGAATGTGTACCGTGATGTGCCTACAACCCCAGAGGATGTGAAACAACGTATTGTGGCAGCCTGCGGCGACATTACACCAGATGTACTGCGGCGTGTACGACATTCATTACGCCAGAGATTGCAAGTGTGCGCAGCAAATAATGGCCACCACATTGAACATCTATTGGCCTGACATGTCGGGACACACTCTATTCCACTCCGTAATTGAAAACGGAAACCACGTGTGTACGTGTACCTCACCCCTCATGGTAATGTACATGTGCGTCAGTGAAAAAGACCAATAAAAAGGTATTAGCATGTGGACGTAATGTGCTGTTCCAGTCTCTTCTGTACCTAAGGTCCATCACCGTTCCCTTTGGATCCCTACGTAATTCGGTGCTCTCCGATACACACGATCGAACAGCGGAGGAGTGGTACTCAAGCGTCAACTTTAGGTTACAATAGCTCCGGATGTAATTAACATTTTACAATGCAACAAACAGCCCTGATTACGTATTTGTTTATATGTTCAGATGTGCTAACGAAATTAACGGGGTTCCATTTAAAAAAACGTAGGTTTGTGTTAAAAAACATACTTCCGTGCATTTTTTTATGGTTTGTATTAACTAATTACACTAGTTCCTCTCCTCACGTTCGGTCTGTGGAATCCATTCGGCAGTATTTGATGTGGTTTACGAAATATATCCAGCGGTAACGTTGGGTGACTCACCCTGTATATAAATACACAAGGCGGCCGCTCGTGACATACGGTAAATTCAGATTCGAATCCTGGTCTCGGCATAAATTTTCAGTGTCGTCATTCTATTCTACAGTTGGAGGTTGCAAATATTTGCAAATGCGAATACACTTAATGTATTTCATAATGGCCGTACTCGCCACGGGGCCTGTTCCTTTGGACATGGATGCGTATCCAAAGGAACACTGTATCGTACTTTTTACAAACACAGGCACTGCAATAACGTATTTATCTGCTGATGTGAGGCTATGGACCTTTGATTCAGTGTCTCCCCTGAACGGGAATTACATTAAGTGTACGAGTGCAGTTAATGACACCTGGACGACGGACGACATATGGAAGTTTGGATCTGGCCGTGAAACGTTACAGATATCCGAAATGGTTAAGGTGACCGCTTGCAATAACTGGGAAATCCCGGTCCAGCACCAATTTTCGGTATTATCACTCCATTATACAGTTGGAGGTTTCCCGTATTTGCAACTGCAAATACATTTCCTGTATGTATTAACTTAACCTTTCTGTACAAATGTTTGTCATCTTCTGTTGGTATTATCTTACACTGTTGCACAGTGGAGACTACAAGACACTTCACCCCCCGTTATGTTACAGCAGAATTATAACATATTGCTCCATAAAGCAACATATCGCTGTGGTAATTGATGTGAAACTCGACAGTCATGTTTTAGATGACAAATCCTAAATTGTTGTTGTTGTGGTCTTCAGTCCTGAGATTGGTTTGATGCAGCTCTCCATACTACTCTATCCTGTGCAAGCTTCTTCATCTCCCAGTACCTACTGCAACCTACATCCTTCTGAATCTGCTTAATGTATTCATCTCTTGGTCTCCCTCCACGCTGCCCTCCAATGCTAAATTTGTGATCCCTTGATGCCTCAGAACATACCCTACCAACCGGCCCCTTCTTCTTGTCAAGTTGTGCCACAAACTCCTCTTCTCCCCTATTCTATTCAATACCTCCTCATTAGTTACGTGATCTTCAGCATTCTTCTGTAGCACCACATTTCGAAAGCTTCTATTCTCTTCCTGTCCAAACTATTTATCGTCCATGTTTCACTTCCATACATGGCTACACTCCATACAAATACTTTCAGAAACGACTTCCTGACACTTAAATCTATACTCGATGTTAACAAATTCCTCTTCTTCAGAAACGATTTCCTTGCCATTGCCAGTCTACATTTTATATCCTCTCTACTTCGACCATCATCAGTTATTTTGCTCCCCAAATAGCAAAACTCATTTACTACTTTAAGTGTCTCATTTCCTAATCTAATTCCCTCAGCATCACCCGACTTAATTCGACTGCATTCCATGATCCTCGATTTGCTTTTGTTGATGTTCATCTTATATCCTCCTTTCAAGACACTGTCCATTCCGTTCAACTGCTCTTCCAAGTCCTTTGCTGTCTCTGACAGAATTACAATATCATCGGCGAACCTCAAAGTTTTTATTTCTTCTCCATGGATTTTAATACCTCCTCCGAGTTTTTCTTTTGTTTACTTTACTGCTTGCTCAATATACAGATTGAATAACATCAGGGAGAGGCTACAACCCTGTCTCACTCCCTTCCCAACTAGTGCTTCCCTTTCATGCCCCTCGACTCTCATAACTGCCATCTGGTTTCTGTAAAAATTGTAAATAGTCTTTCGCTCCCTGTATTTTACCCCTGCCACCTTCAGAATTTGAAAGAGAATAGTCCAGTCAACATTGTCAAAAGCTTTCTCTAAGTCTACAAATGCTAGAAACGTAGGTTTGCCTTTCCTTAATCTTTCTTCTAAGATAAGGCGTAAGGTCAGTATTGCCTCACGTGTTCCAACATTTCCACGGAATCCTAACTGATCTTCCCCGAGGTCCCCTTCTACCAGTTTTTCCATTCGTCTGTAAAGACTTGTTAAACTGACAGTTCGGTAATTTTCACATCTGTCAACACCTGCTTTCTTTGGGATTGGAATTATTATATTCTTCTTGAAGTCTGAGGGTATTTCGCCTGACTCATACATCTTGCTCACCAGATAGTAGAGTTTTGTCATTACTGGCTCTCCCAAGGCCGTCAGTAGTTCTAATGGAATGTTGTCTTCTCCCGGGGCCTTGTTTCGACTCAAGTCTTTCAGTGCTCTGTCAAACTCTTCACGCAGTATCGTATCTCCCATTTAATCTTCATCTACATCCTCTTCCATTTCCATAATAATGTCCTCAAGTACATCGCCATTGTATAGACCCTCTGTATACTCCTTCCACCTTTCTGCTTTCCCTTCTTTGCTTAGAACTGGGTTTCCATCTGAGCTCTTGATATTCATACAAGTGGTTCTCTTTTCTCCAAAGGTCTCTTTAATTTTCCTGTAGGCAGTATCTATCTTACCCCTAGTGAGATAAGCCTCTACATCCTTACATTTGTCCTCTAGCCATCCCTGCTTAGCCATTTTGCACTTCCTGTCGATCTCATTTTTGAGACGTTTGTATTCCTTTTTGCCTGCTTCATTTACTACATTTTTATATTTTCTCCTTTCATCAATTAAATTCAATATTTCTTCTGTTACCCAAGGATTTCTACTAGCCCTAGTCTTTTTACCTACTTGATCGTCTGCTGCCTTGACTACTTCATCCCTCAGAGCTACCCAGTCTTCTTCTACTGTATTTATTTCCCCCATTCCTGGCAATTGTTCCCTAATTCTCTCCCTGAAATTCTCTACAACATCTGGTTTAGTCAGTTTACCAAGGTCCCATCTCCTTAAATTCCCACCTTTTTGCAGTTTCTTCAGTTTTAATCTACAGTTCATAACCAATAGATTGTGGCCAGAGTCCACATCTGCTCCTGGAAATGTCTTACAATTTAAAACCTGGTTCCTAAATCTCTGTCTTACCATTATATAATCTATCTGATACCTTTTAGTGTCCCCAGGGTTCTTCCATCTATACAACCTTCTTTCATGATTCTTGAACCAAGTGTTAGCCAAGGTTAATTTATGCTCTGTGCAAAATTCTACCAGGCGGCTTTCTCTTTCATTTCTTACCCCCAATCCATATTCACCTACTATGTTTCCTTCTCTTCCTTTTCCTACCCTCGAATTCGAGTCACCCATGACTATTAAATTTTCGTCTCCCTTCACTACCTGAATAATTTCTTTTATCTCATCATACATTTCATCAATTTCTTCATCATCTGCAGAGATAGTTGGCATATAAACTTCTACTACTGTAGTAGGTGTGGGCTTTGTGTCTATCTTGGCCACAATAATGCGTTCACTATGCTGTTTGTAGTAGCCTACCCGCACTCCTATTTTTTTTATTCATTATTAAACCTACTCCTGCATTACCCCTATTTGGTTTTGTATTTATTACTCTGTATTCACCTGACCAAAAGTTTTGCTCCTCCTGCCACCGAACTTTAATTCCCACTATATCTAACTTTAACCTATCCATCTCCCTTTTTAAATTTTCTAACCTACCTGCCCGATTAAGGGATCTGACATTCCACGCTCAGATCCGTAGAACGCCAGTTACACTTTTGCAGTATAGGCTTAGTCAGGTTCGTTTTTGTACATAGCCTCATTTGGGTCTAAAAGAAGTATCAACTGCCTGTGTAGTATATTATTTTTAGCCACATGCGTCTTGTACTGTTATGGAACACCTTAGAGAAGAAACAGGATTGGAGAACTTAATTATTCTGTCATGTTTTAATCATCAATGTTGACAGATATTTCAGATATGGAAATAACATTGTGATGACATAAACATTTTGTGTTTGTTTGTTTGTGTTTACGTGTGTGTATTTTAGACATTTTTCATAAACACTCGTCAATGTTCCAGGACACCACAACGTGCAGTGTCTGTGAAGAAACACCGAGTGTCAACGTAACCTGCAAGCAGAGTGTCTGAAGCACTGTCAGGAACACACACTGAAGTAAGAGAGCCTGGCAGCTCAAAGAGTTCACATACAAAACAACAGCGGGCGCAAGCTGTGTAAAGAACACAGAATGAAACTACTGAGGAAATGACTCTGGACTCGGTGTGGCTGAACTACACTGAAGCGCCAAAGAAACTGTTATAGGCATGCATATTCAAATACACAGATACACTCGCATAAATAGGCAGAACACGGCGCTGCAGTCGGCAACGCCTATATAAGACAAGTATCTGGTGCAGTTGTTAGATCGGTTACCGCTGCTATAATGGCAGGTTATCAAGATTTAAGTGAGTTTGAAAGTGGTGATATAGTCGGCGCACGAGCGATGGGACACAGTATCTCCGATGTAGCGATGAAGTGGGGATTTTCCCGTAAATCCGGTAAAACATCAAATCTGCGACATCGCTGCGGCCGGAAAAAGTTCCTGCTAGAACGGGACCAACGAGGGCTGAAGAGAATCGTTCAGCGTGACAGAAGTGGAACCCTTCCGAAAATTGCTGCAGATTTCAATGCTGCGCCATCAACAAGTGCCAGCATGCGAACCATTAAACGAAACATCATGGATATGGGCTTCGAAGCCGAAGGCCTACTCGTGTACCCTTGATGACTGCACGACACAAAGCTATACGCCTCGCCTGGGCCCGTCAACACCGACATTGGACTCTCGATGACTGGAAACATGTTTCCTGATCGGAAGAGTCTCGTTTCAAATTCTATCGAGCGGATGAGCGTGTATGGGTATGGGGACAATCTCACGAATCCATGGGCCCTGCATGTCTGCAGGGAACTGTTCAAGCTGGTGGAGGCTCTATAACGGTGTGGGGCGTGTGCATTTGGAGTGATACGGGACCCCTGATACGTCTAGATAAGACTCTGAGAGGTGACACGTACGTAATCATCCTGTCTGATCACCTGCATCCATTCATGTCCATTGTGCATTCCGACGGACTTGGGCGATTCCAGCAGGACAAGACGACACCCCACACGTCCAGAAAGACGACAGAGTGGCTCCAGGAACACTCTTCTGAGTTTAAGCACTTTCGATGGCCACCAAACTCCCCAGACATGAACATTATTGAGCATATCTGGGATGCCTTGCAACATGCTGTTCACAAGAGATCTCCACCTGCAAGGTTCATGGTGTCACTTCCCTCCAGCACTACTTCAGACATTAGTCGGAGTCCGTGCCACGTTGTGTTGCGATTCTCGGGGCCCTACACGATATTAGGCAGGTGTACCAGTTTGTTTGGCTCTCCAGTGTAGGAAAGTTATGGTTTCAGGGCAGAGTCGGAGATGACTGCAACTCTTGATGACTATGAACACTTCCTCATCTGACATGTCTGTGTCTGGTGTGGATATCAAAACAAGCATTATTTTTTTATGACAATAATACAATTTAGATGCAGAAGTATTAAATTTGAGGATCCATTGTGGCTTACACTAAGCGTGGTACAATAACTATGATCATTGACAAGTGCAGCTTAATTTCTTAGATCACTAGTGCCAAATTACACCAGTATTCTCAATACATTTACTTATTTTAGATAAGACACCGAATACTTTTTAACATGGCGCAAAATTCAGATCATTCGAATACTTTGGCACATGACAGCTACATACTGACTGGCTTGTTTCAGTTTAATGGCCAATAAAATACTGTGATGTTGTTCCATATTAATAGCTGTTTCGTTTTATTGGCCGGTATAATAAAACCATGTCGTCGTTGAAAGGAAGACGTGGCTTGTGATGTCATTGAAATGGAACACAGTCTTGCGATGTCACGAGTGGGGCACTGACTGGCGTAGGCATCCTTGAAGTCACAAATGTAAAGAAAGTGGGCCAAGTTCACCACAGACATTCTTCCGGCAGTGTTTCGCTTATGATACTGTCTTACATGAAGACACTTGCCATTTTTCCCCACTTTTGTGTTTCAGGTGTCAGTTATGTAAGCGTGCTCATGTTCATGGCCGATGTTCGATATGGACGTAGACTTCGTACCGCAGTGATAGAAGAAAAATTGGTTGCCTATATTTAACTGGTGAAGTAAGAAAAGATGATGACTTTATACCACACCAACGTACAGAAGTGAAGTACAATTACACGGAGTCTGCCACGCGTTCGGGGCGCCATGTCACTGGCCGTGCGGCTTCCCCCGTCGGAGGTTCGGGCTCTCCCTCGGACATGGGTGTGTGTGTTGTTCATAGCGTAAGTTAGTTTAAGTTAGTTTAAGTAGTGCGTAGGCTTTGGGACCGATGACCTCAGAAGTTTGGTCCCATAAGACCTTACCACAAGTTTCCAAAATTTACATGGAGTGTTAAACAAAATTTGTGACTGGCTCGAGAATTTCTTACTAGGGAGGATGCAGCGTGTTATTTTGAATGTAGAGTTATCGACAGCAGAACTAACTTCAGGTGTGGCTCAGGGAAGTGCGTTATGGCCCTTGTTACTGATGTTGTGTATTAGTGATGTGGCAGACAACATTAGCGTGGCCTCGGATTTTTGTTGATGATGCTGTTGCTATAATGAATTACTGTCTGAAAGAAAAACTGCAGAGCTGTTCATTTGGATCTGGATAAGATTTCAACGTGGCGCAACTATGGCAACTCCCTTTAAATAAAGAAGATGTAATAAAGAAGCGTAAAATTGTGCACTTCCAAAACGAAAAGACATATTATCATAGAACTGCAATATCAATTATTCGCAGTTAGAATCAGTCAGCTGTTACAAGTATTGGGATGTAACAATTCGTTGGGATATTAGAAAGAATGGTCACAAAGGCTCAGTTGTAGGTAAGGCAGGGGGCAGACTTCAGTTCATTGCAGGATTCTGGGAAAATGCTTAGAAATCACCTGTGCATCCAAACTTAGAACATTGTTTAAGTGTGTGGGACCGGTACCTAATAGGTCTAACAGGGGATATTGAACATATGCAGAGAAGGGCGGCACAGATTGTCACAGATTGGTTTCAATCACTGGGAATGTTAAGGAAATGTTGAAGAACCTGAAGTGGCAGACTCTTGTAGATAGAAATAATTCATGTCCCAGGAGCCTGTTTACAAAATTTCAGGAACCAGTATTATGTGAGGATTATAAAGATATTCTTCAGCCCCCTACCAACTACTCCTGCAAGACCACGAAGACAAGATTATACTAAATACAGTATGTACAGATGCATGCAAGCTGTCATTCTCCCCACGCTGCAGATGCAGTTGAAATGGAAAGAAACCCTAACATGTAATACTATAGTAAGTACTTCCATGCACTTCACAGTGATTGGCATATTAAATGTGTAGACTTGCAGTTTCTGACAATATGACATTGAACAAATGCCTTACGTCAAATGTCCCACCTCCCTGCCAGTTCTCTAGTGCGAGGACATGTGGCACTGTGGACGGTGATTTGTGGTATCACGTGCCGATTCCACCCCACGGGCGTCGCGAGTTGAGCGCGCGGTGCCGACGAGTGCGGACAACGGAAGGCGCGCGTCCGAGCCAGCCGGCTGGCCGCGAATGCAGAGCGGAGGACAACATACGTCAAACCCCTATGACGAGCGACATCAGCTAACACAGAACGATCGGCAACAACGGGAACTAAGACGTGAAATACAACACATGATTCTGCAGTCAGGAAGTATACGACAACCGCACTAGTACAGTTCCTACTTCACAGCCTGAAGAACAAGTAGACGACGTGGAACAATTTTCTCCTCCAGAAGACGACGACGAAATGGAGGCAGTCTCCTCTGAAGAAGTTTGGACCGTGCATCCCACTGACGGAGAGGGCGATTTTACACTAGTTCGCCAAAGAAAACGACTCAACGCTTCTCCTAAGCAGAACAACTCTCGGAAGCGACAACGTCCAGAAGAACTGAAACCTTCCAACCGTTATGCGGCTATTGCGACGGAAGATAATACGGATGCTCCAGAACGTATGGCCCAGACGAGTGATGTCAGTCTCGAAGCAGATAAAGAGGGGACAGATGGCTCTCGCCGGAGCTTACTACGCAAAGTCCCGCCCGTTACTATTTACCATACCAAGAACTACATGGAACTCAACAAGGCGCTGAAAGCGAATATTTGCGGCAGTCTTAAGGCCATCTACCAACGAGACAGGATCAAATATCACTTTGACTCCTATGAAGATCAACGGCGGGCCATCAATTTCTTTGTGTCGAATGACATCCACTTTTTTACACATCAGGCCGCCGAGGACAAGGACCTCAAAGTGGTTGTCAAACGTCTACCTGCCGAAGTTACGGAGGAATAATTGAAAGCCGCTCTGATAGAGAAGGGTTTCCCTGTCATCAACGTCCACCAGTTTAAAAATCGAGACGACCACACGAAGGAATTACGACCTCAAGATGCTTACTGTGTCACGTTGCCAGCTCAAAAGGAAAACTACAAGATTTACGACATCAAATACCTTCTATATACTACAGTCGTTATTGAAACCTACAACAGACAAGAAGGACCTGTTCAGTGTCGCCACTGCCAGCGATTCGAACATACGGCTAATTATTGCAGCTTGCCTGCTCGCTGCGTTCGGTGTGGAGGGCAACACCGATCTTCAGCATGTCCTCATCCCCGAGGGGCTCCGCCGAAATGTGCTAACTGTGAAAAGGACCATCCTGCCACATGGCGTGGTTGCCAGAAATACCAGGAACTTCTCAGGAAATACAGACAACGGTCTTCCCCGCAGCCCCCTCAACGGAGGACTCGTGTAATACGGAACTCCAACCTGACGCCACACCCTCCGCCACACCGTTAGCAGACGCCACAAGAACAGCCGGCCGCGACACGGCAGCCAGTAACACAGCCTCCTCCTGAAGCACTTCCACCTCGACAGCACCGCCAGCATTATTCATACGCCCACGCAGCATCACCACGCCGACCGGAACCGGAAACCTACATCTCACCAGCTCATTTGATGGAATCTATAGCTCCAGCGCTCTCTGATGTCGCCAAACTTCTCACCGCCGTGCAGCAACAACTGGTGGGGATACTTTCTTTAATCGAAAGTGTACTGAAGGCCTTTGGAACACCTTAAGATGGATCGCCCTGGGACCACGAGAAACCTGAAAATCTGTATACGGAACGCCAACGGAATGAAACACAAGAAAACAGAATTCACTGAATTTTTACGTCACAAAATCGACATCGCACTTGTATCGGAGACGCACCTTCGTCCAACAACTGAGATCAGATTTCGTAACATGTACGTCTATAGAACGGACAGACAAGGCCAACGAGGTGGAGGGACCGCAGTTCTGCTTAAAAGGGAACTGCGGCACCATCATGAAACGCTACCACAACTCCAACATCTGGAGGCAACAGCAGTAACGGTTCGATCGGCGGCAGGCAACATCACTTTCATTGCGGCGTACAACAGCCCCGGTAAAAACCTGGTGCCAGACGACCTAAGGAGTATCTTCACCAATTTTGACAAAATCTTCCTAGGAGGTGACCTTAACAGCAAGCACGTCGCGTGGAATTCCCGGCGTACGAACCGTCGTGGACGAACTTTGATTGCCATGGAAGAAGAACTGGGCATCACAGTCCATGGCCCACGAGAGCCCACACGGATTCCTTACGTCGATCGGCAAGAAGCAGACGTCCTAGATATTGCTATCATCAAAAATATCGAGACAAACATCCAGCTCCGCACCGTCGACGATCTTTCGTCTGACCACCGACCTGTTATCAGCATAGTGGAAAACGCAACGGCCAACCTTCCGCCCCCAACCTCACAAACTCTGAACTGGGGTCAATTTCGGACATATCTTGACAACAATATCTGCCCGACGCAGGACATTTCCACACCGGAAGCCATCGACATCGCGGTACAAACTTTGACGCAGAACATAAAGGTAGCCAAACAGAGGGCAACTACTCACACGGTCTACCCTGTAGTAGCTTTCGACGAGTTCCCGCCTCTACTCCAAGAACTGAAGACACAGAGAAACAGGAGTAGGCGACGTTGGCTCCGCTATAGAAACCCGATCTATCGACGAGAAACACACGTCTTAACACGAGAACTGTACAGGAGAGTAGTCGAGTGGTGACAGCAGGTCTGGGAAGATAAGATGGATGAATTCTTACTTCGAACCAAGAACGAATGGAAGGTAGTCAAGAACATACGACACCAACGGCCACCTAAACGAGCCATCAGAGGACCAGATGGCCTCCTCTATGACGAACTCGCCCAGGCGGAGCTGTATGCTACGACTTACCAAGAACAGATGTCTACACCAGCGACCCCCGTGAACGACGTCCGCCTGCAAGAACAGGAAGCCGCCGTTACAGCAGAATGGACTGCTTTTCGTACTGCGCCTGTGCAGATCCGCCCACAACCCATCACACCAGCAGAGATCCGTAAAATTATCCGGAAGACTCGGAATAATGCGCCGGGCAACGACTCCATAAGCAACACCGATTTGAAACAGTTGCCCAGGAAGCCAACTGTGCTCCTTACCCGAATTCTCAACAGCTGTCTTCTGCAGGGATATTTTCCTACGGCATGGAACACGGCTCGAGTAGTTCCAATACCCAAGCCAGGTAAAGACCCAGCAGAACCCAACAGTTACCGGCCAATTAGCCTCTTGCCGACCCTTGGCAAGGTGCTCGAGAGAGTGCTGTTGAAGAGGCTCCATGACACGCTTACAGCGCATGATGTTATACGACCCGAACAATTCGGCTTCAAGGACAACTTATCTGCCGAACTTCAACTTCTACGGATCACCGAACGGATACAAGACGGATACAACAAGCAGCACTTCACGATTGGTGTCTTCCTTGACATCGCAAAAGCTTACGATAAGGTGTGGCTGCCCAACCTTATCGTGAAAATGCATCGCACTACCCCTATTGCGGATTGTTATATTAGACTCATAGACAGCTTTCTGCAGGACAGGAAACTGTATGTCCGAGTCGACGCAAAAACTCCGAAATGAAACTGATCTCCGCAGGAATTCCGCAGGGCTCTGTCATTTCGCCTCTGCTTTTCAACTTATATATAAATGACATCCCAACAGTCCCCCTTGTTACGGCGAGTTTTTATGCGGACGATACGGCCTTTCTGACCACCTGACGACACTTGGACCAGCTAATCGCTAGGATGCAATGGAAACTTGCTGTAATGGAACGCTGGGCGCTGCAAAATAAGATAACCATCAACCCGACGAAGACGGCAGCCGTTCTATTCACACGGAGGAAACCAGTTCGTAACGACAGACTCCAAATAGCTGACCAATTTCTCCCATGGTCGCCGGGAGTGAAGTATCTCGGTGTCTACCTTGACAAAAAATTACTCTTTACGCAGCATATTGACGACAAGAAGACGGCAGCCTAGAAGATGGCCAGGTCATTGATTCCGTTCCTGAAGAGTAAGGATCTCAACCCTTAGACTAAACTCCAATTGTATAAGGCAACGGTGGAACCCACAATGTTGTATGGCTCCACCTCGTGGGGAACTGCGTGCGTCTCCAACTACAACAAACTCCAAGCGCTGCAAAACATTTGCTATCGATGGATCACAGGAGCTCCATGGTGGACAAGAAACGTCGATATCCGCACCGCACTCCACGAGACCACTATACAAGAGAAGGTCCATGACAAGGCTCTACGAGTTTTTGACAAGATCGATGCCCTTAGGGACGAAGTTCGACAATTAGAATCGGTAGGAACGGTAAACCCTGTAAGATGGCACAAGTATAGAGTACCGAAGTCAATAACGTTTCACCCCCCATAGGCAATCTGTCATAACACGAGGAAGCAGTCACACATAACAGCCTTGTCACATTTCATCCTCCACAGGAGATAGACATCACCAAAGACAGCAGGCTAAAGGACCCATTGCGTGCCCAAGCCTAACTGAATGTGTAATAAATAAAGTGTTTTCCTTTTATCCTTACATCCCATCCTAGAAGAATAAGTCATCAAGGATGATCTCTTCAGTCCACACTACACACTATAAAACAAAAACGGGCGTCGCTACGTCGGTAACTGAATAAAATGTTTCCGCCTGAGGCCGACAGCGGTCGTGTGGGATGCACGGCTGCTGGGCCACAACTGTAACGAGCGCCCTGTGTAGCAGCGACGCAGCCCACTTGCGCACAGAATCACTTCGCCACGCACACGCCGTCTAGTCGCAGTTTCAACACCGTGGTTCGTGCTTAGTACAGCCAGACTCTTCTTTGTGGCCACTGATGAGCTGGACTCTGTTTCCTGCTGCGTTATTTATAGTGAATCTACGTACGCATGCAGAAGTACAAGTTAAGTGAATCTTCTGTTTGTTGTGTTAACTTGTTCACCAATCATTTGTGCTCCTGTCCAACTTTCCTACGACGATAGTTGATGCACCTACTCACCTTGTGTAAGACATGTAAGTAGTCTTACACAACATGATCCATCTGAGGTAGCAAGCGCGGCAGCCACTTACTTGCGAAACGAGAGCAATAAGCTGTGTGGTAGTGCGTCCGTACTGGTTTTTACACTCCTTCTCCTTACCACTCCGTGTTCATCCACAACAGCACAATTCTGTAGTGAAGAAAATCTCGGCACAGTCAGCTACCGTACAAAAATAAACATTTGACAGTTCTTAAAAATTCGGAGGAAGGGAACGACAATACCTACACTCTGGCCTTGCAGAAGACAGCAGTGTGGGACTCCCGTATGGTTCTCAACATTCACTGCAACAGTAAGGGATTCGTCTTCACTTTGGGATTACTGTTAAGAGTAATTATAACGTGTGCTGTCGTATTATATTTGTGGATTTCTGAAATTAATTTAGCAATGGAAGGAAGTTGGGGGTGTTACTCGAGGAAGTGTTATAGGCCCACTCCTTTTCCTGACCAATATAAACGATTTAGGAGGCAGTCTCAGAAGCCCCTTTAGACTGTTTGCAGATGATGCTGTCATTTACCGTCATCAGATGCTAAAAACCAATTGCAAAGTGATTTAGACAAGATATCTGTATAGTGCGAAAAGTGGCAGCTGACTCTAAATAATGAAAAGTATTAAGTCATCCACATGACTTCTAAAAGGAATCCGCTAAATTTCAGTTACAAGATAAATCACACAAATCTAAAGGCTGTGAATTTAACTAAATACTTAGGGATTAAAATTACCAATAACAGAAATTGGAACGATCACATAGATAATGTTGTTGGGAAGGCGAACCAGAGGCTGCAATTTGTTGGTAGAATAGTTAGAAAATGCAACAGGTCTATTAAAGAGACTGCCTAAATCGGTCCAGTCAAATGCCGGAATGCTTCCATTGAAAGGGCACGGCCGATTTCTTTCCACATACTTGAGGCACTCCGAGCTTGGGCTGCGTTTCGAATGACCCCAGTACTGACGGGACGTTAAACACTAATCTTCCTTTCTTCCACTTTCTGTAGCCGGCCAGGGTGGCCGAGCGGTTCTAGGCGCTACAGTCTGGAACCGCGCAACCGCTACGGTCGCAGGTTCGAATCCTGCCTCGGGCATGGATGTGTGTGATGTCTTTAGGTTAGTTAGGTTTAAGTAGTTCTTAGTTCTGGGGGACTGATGACCTCAGATGTTAAGTCCCATAGTGCTCAGAGCCATTTGAACCATTTTTTTTTGCTCAGAGCCATTTGAACCATTTTGAACCACTTTCTGTATGCTTCCAGCAGAACTTAAAAATAGGATGATCAACGCAAACTCTTCAAATATAAATTGAAAGGTTTCCTCGTGGCACACTCCTATTCTGTACAGAAATTTCTCTCGATAGCTGAGCACTCTTCTCTCTATGTGTTATTTATTCGCGTACCTTCTCATAACTTGTTTCGTGTGTTGTTAATAAGTTGCTTTGTAAATTTTGTAATAAGCGTTCTGTAAACTATGTACTGCCTTTTTCCATTAGCATAGACGCACGCAAACAGGTACATAAATACACTGATGGAAAAAAATTACAACACCAAAAATAAAATTAATCCAGAGTAATGAAATTTGCAGAATATAAAAAGGCCCAGGCAACATGTCGACACTCTGTAGAGCATGTTGGGTTACAACAACGGTATTTTAGCGAGCGTTATCATGTTGGAAAACGCCCACTGGAATACTGTTTATGCTTGGAGAAACAACACGTCGAAGCAGCAGACTGATGTACAGTTTTGCAGTCAGGGTACACGAAAGTGCTCCAAAATGGAACCCCAGACCGTAACTCGAGATGTAGGTCCAGTGAGTGTGGCAGTCAGTCAGGCTGACTGCAGGCCCTCGACTGGCCTCCTCCTTATCAACACGCGTTCATCACTGCCACTGAAGCAGAAGCAGCTTTCGTCACAAAACACAACAGATTCCAATCCTACCCTCCAATGAGCTCTCGCTTGACACCACTAAAGTCGCAGATGGCGGTAGTTGGAATTGCTGCTCAAATTGCTGCTGCAGATGCAGTTGGATGCGCCAGAGCCATACGCCGAACATGATGGTCTTCCCTCTCGGTATCACCACGTGGCCGTCCGGAGCCCGGTCTTCTTGGGACCTTACATTCTCGTTACTACCGCTGCCAGCAATCACGTGCAGTGGCTACATTCCTGCCAGGTCTTTCTGCAATACCGCAGAAGGAACATCCAGCCGTTCGTAGCCCTATTACAAGACATCGTTCTAATTCAGTGACATGTTGATAGACGCGTCTTTGTCGCCTCCTAGGCATTCTTGACTAACATCAACCCACCACATCCAGTCGCAAAGAACTAACGCTCACGACTGTTACAGTATTTAAAACAAATCTGATTGACGTCCTCATAGTGGCGCTTGAGCGAAATTTGAATAGACATCATGTTTCAGATGTGGAAATACGCTTACAAATTTCAATTATGTCGCGAAACTCCTTGGTGCTGCAATTTTTTTTCCCCGTCTGTATACATATATCGGAGCCGAGACTGCGTATTAACCTCCTCAACTCTCATATAGCATACATGTCACATCAAATTTATATTTTTTTTCTAGCTCAGACAATTGCCTGACGGTAGCGTATGCACTACAGCACGTGTGTTTTGTTTGCACCACTTAATTTCATTTCTGCGAGCTCCCAGTATCTGACTGAAGAAAGCTGTTTATCGCACTGTTAGCGTGACTTCGAGAAACAATGGTAATTTCTGTTTGTTTTTAGTAATATTAGTAATTTTGAATTAGAACGTGTTTAGAATATGCTGTAACATGCTAAGGTATCCTACGCTATGGAATAAGTGATTGTTCACTTCCCCACTCTAACGACGTGTAGCTTCACATTCACAACCCAAAATACAAGAGGAAAAAGAGAGTGAAAAAAGAAGAGGAGGAATGAGATGACAAAGCTAATGCATTTCCATTGAGGAAACTCCGCAGAAGTAAATTCGGGTGTGCACAACGTAAATGTGTCGGGATACTTGCTGTTCATGTTTTATATGAATGACCTCGAAGACAATATTAATAGCAACCTGAGACTTTTCGCAGACGAAGCAATAACCTGTAATGAAGTATTGTCAGAATGAAGGGGTGCAAGTATCCAGTGAGATATTGATAAGATTTCAAAGTGGTGCAAAGATTGGCAACTTGCTTTAAATATTCAGAAATGTAATAATGCGCACTTCACAACGAAAAAATGTAGTGTCCTACGACTATAATATCAGTGGGTCACAGTTGTAATCTGTCAGCTCATACAGATACCAGGATGTAGCAAATTGTAGCGATTCGCAGTGAAATGATCAGGCTCAGTGGAAAGTAAATCAGGTGGCAGACTGCTGTTCATTGGTAGAATAATAGGGAAATTTAATCAGTCTACAATGCAGATTCTTTACCAATCACTCAGGCGACCCATGCTAGAATAGGGACCGATGACCGTAGCAGTCTGGTCCCTTTAATCCCCCAAACCAACCAACCGTGCTAGAATATTGCTGAAGTGTGTGGAGCCGGCAGCCAGTATTAAAACAGAGGGTATTGAACGGGTACAAAGAAGGGCAGCACGACTGGTCACAGGTTTGTTCGACGCATGGGAGAGTGTCACAAAAATGCTGAAGGAAATGCACTTGAACAGAGACTCAAACTATCCGGTGAAAACCTAGTTATAAGGAACTCCCTGAGTGTGAAGTCGCAAGTTGCATCTTTAGTAAGGCTCACTTGAAAATGTTCTGCTAACAATATGACAGGAAAAATATTAGCTGCTAATGACTCATCATGTGCATCAAGAGAGCGACAGAAAATTAGTGTCCGGGAGATGCAGACATCAATTTTCTATGGTATGTATGTATTATACTTAGCAAAACGGACATCGTCGACATACAAGAAATGTTGAAAACAAGCCGTTAACTTGCACCATGAACACCAAATGAAAAATGGTGCGCCACAGTGTACACAAAGGTTCCCACCATCAAGATCGAAGACGCACTCCTTGGAAGTTACAAACTCTGGATGACGTTCAGCTAGGTATCGCCTCTTAAAGCATGCATATTCAATCTGTGGTGTCACCGTTAGACACCACGCTAGAGGTTGCGATAGTCGATAGCGGTCAAGGACTTGCAACTCTCTGGACTCGCTGGCGCTTGCAGCGCCGCCGTACGGCACGGACAGAGACTTGCAGATCGCACCGGCCAAGTCAGCTACAGGTCGTGAGCGAAGTCAGATTGCAATAACCTTCAGCTCCCTAGGTTCGCAGCCTCTAGTTCGCGCATGTATTACGCACACAATACCAGAATTGTGTTATCTTGCTTGTTGTATAATCCAGTTAATGTTTGTCAATGAGTCATTTGTATTCAAGATAGATGGTTGTTATTAGTTATGATCCTAGAGTGCAGTAGCAGAACAGAGATAAGTTATTTACTAAAGTATTCCAGTACTAATTACTATAGAATATTCCAGATTCGTACAACCACCCCACTCGTGCTAGCCTCTATCATCCCACTGCAAATCCCAGGTGTACCGTTCGAAAAGCATCCTGCATTTGTGTGAGATCATGACATGCTGCCATCGACCTTCACATCAGAATCATATTGGTGTCTACATCTACGTGATTACTCTGCTATTCACAATAAAGTGCCTGGTAGAGGGTTCAATGAACCACCTTCATGCTGTCTCTCTACCGTTCCACTCTCGAACGGCACGCGGGAAAAATGAGCATTTAAATTTTTCCGTGCGAGCCCTGATTTCCCTTATTTTATCGTGATGATCATTTCTCCCTATGTAGGTGGGTGCCAACAGAATGTTTTCGCAATCGGAGGAGGGAGAAAACTGGTGATTGAAATTTCATGAGAAGATCACGTCGCAAAGAAAAACGCCTTTGTTTTAATGATTACCACTCCAATTCACGTATAATGTCTGTGGCACTATCTCCTCTATTTCTCGATAATACAAAACGAGTTGCCCTTCTTTGTACTTTTTCGATGTCATCCGTCAGTCCCACCTGATGCGGATCCCAGCAGTACTCCAGAATAGGGCGGACAAGCGTAGTGTAAGCTGTCTCTTTGGTAGATCTGTTGCACCTTCTAAGTGTTCTGCCAATCAATAGCAGTCTTTGGTTTGCTCTACCCACAATATTATCTGTGTCATCATTCCAATTTAGGTTATTTGTAATTGCAATCCCTAAGTATTTAGTTGAATTTACAGCCCTCAGATTTGTGTGACTTATCGCGTAATCGAAATTTAGCTGATTTCTTTTAGTACTCACGTGAATAACTTCGTACTTTTCTTTATTCAGGGTCAATTGCCACTTTTCGGACCATACAGATATCTTATCTAAATCATTTTGCAAGTCGTTTTGATCATCTGATGACTTTACAAGACGGTAAATGACAGCATCGTCTGCAAACAATCTAAGACGGCTACTCAGATTGTCTCCTATGTCGTTAACATAGATCAGGAACAATAGAGGGCCTATAACATTGCCTTGGGGAACGCCGGATATTACTTCTGTTTTATTCGATGACTTTGATTTTCCGTCTATTACTACGAACTGTGACCTTTCTGACAGGAAATCACGAATCCAGTCGCACAACTGAGGCGATACTCCGTAGGCACGCTGTTTGATCGGAAGACGCTTGTGAGGAACGTGTCGAAAGCCTTCTAAAAGCCTGAAAATCTGGAATCAATTTGACATCCCTTGTCGATAGCACTTATTACTTCATGAGTATAAACAGCTAGTTGTGTTTCACAATAACGATATTTTATGAATCCGTGCTGACTGTATATCAATAAACCATTTTCTTCGAGGTACTTCATAATGTTCGCATACAGTATATGTCCTAAAACCCTATTGCAAATCGACGTTAGTGATATGGGCCTGTAATTCGGCGGATTACTCCTACTTCCCTTTTTGGGTATTGGTGTGACTTGAGGAATTTTCCAGTCTTTAGGTACGTATCTTTCTGTGAGCGAGTGGTTGTATATAATTGCTAAATATTAAGCTATTTTATCAGCATACTATGAGAGGAACCTGACTGGTATAAAGTCTGGACCGGAGGCCTTGCCTTTATTAAGCGATTTAAGCTGCTTTGTTACTCCGAGGATATCTGCTTGTATGTTTCTCATCTTGGCAGTTGTTCTTGATTGGAATTCAGGAATATTTACTTCGTCTTCTTTGGTGAAGGAGTTTCGGAAAACCGTGTTTAATAACTCTGCTTTAGTGGCACTGTCATCAGTGACTTCACCGTTGTTATCGCGCAGTGAAGGAATTGATAGCGTCTTGCCACTGGTGTGCTTTATGTATGACCAGAATCTCTTTGGGTTTTCTGCCAGATTTCGAGACAGAATTTCGTTGTGGAAATTAGTAAAAGCATCTCGCATTGAAGTACGCGCCATATTTCGAGTTTCCGTAAAACTTTGCCAATCTTGGGGATTTTGCGTTCTTTTAAATTTGACATGCTTTTTTCGCTGCTTCTGTAAGAACGATCTGACCCGTTTCGTGTACCATGGGGGATCAGTACCATCACTTATTAATTTATGTGGTAGATATCTCTCAATTGCTCTTGATACTATCTCTTTGAAAACATTCCACAACTTTTCTACACTTACATGATCAGATGGGAAGGAGTGAAGACTGTCTCTTAAAAACCATTTACGCTTGTTCAAAATAATTTTCTGTGAAAGCATTTAGTACAATTTCGGTTGATGTTTTATGCCTGCCGCCGGCATTAAACGTATAATTTTTCCAGCATATCGAGGGTAGATGAAGTCACCAGCGACTATAATTGTATGAGCGGGGTACTTATTTGAAATGAGACTCAAGTTTTCTTTGAACTGTTCAGCAACTATGTCTTCTGAGTCGGGGGTCGGTAGAACTATCCAATTAATAGTTTAGTCCGATTGTCTGGTATAACCTCTACACATACTATTTCACACGAACTATCTACTTCAATTTCGCTACAAGGCAAACTACCTCTGACATCAATAAATACTCCACCACCAACTGTATTTAATCTATCCTTTCTGAACACCGCCGCGCAGGATTAGCCGAGCGGTCTGGGGCGCTGCAGTCATGGACTGTGCGACTGGTTCCGGCGGAGGTTCGAGTCCTCCCTCGGGCATGGGGTGTGTGTGTATGTCCTTAGGATAATTTAGGTTAAGTAGTGTGTAAGCTTAGGGACTGATGACCTTAGCAGTTAAGTCCCATAAGATTTCACATACATTTTTCTGAACACTGTTAAAACGTTTGAAAAAATTTCAGATGAACTTATTCCCGGCATTAGCCAACTCTGTGTACCTACAACTATTTGAGCTTCAGTGCTTTCTATTAGGGCTTGAAGCTCTGGTTCTTTCCCAACACAGCTACGACAATTTACAACTACAATACCAATCGTTTCTACAACTACCTTACTGTGCTTTGCCTGCCCACTTTCCGACGGACGCCCCTTCTGTGGTTCTCTGAGACCCTCTAACCTAAAAAACCGCCTGGCCCCTTCCACACAGCCCCCACTACCCGTGTAGCCGCCTCCTGTGTGTAGTGGACTCCTGACCTATTAAGCGGAACCCGGAAACCCACCACCCGATGGCGCAAGTCAAGGAATCTGCAAATGGTTCAAATGGTTCTGAGCACTATGGGACTTAACATCTGAGGTCATCAGTCCCCTATAACTTAGAACTACTTAATCCTAACTAACCTAAGGACATCACACACATCCATGCCCGAGGCAGTATTCGAACCTGCGACCGTAGCGGTCACGCGGTTCCAGACTGAAGTGCCTAGAACCGCACGGCCACACCGGCCGACAAGGAATCTGCAGCCTTCACGGTCACAGAACCGCCTGAGCTTCTGATTCAGACCCTCCACTCGGCTCTGCTCCAAAGGACCACAGTCGGTTCTATCGACGATGCTGCAGATGGTGAGCTCCGCCTTAATCTCGGAAACAAGACTGGCAGTCTTTACCATTTCCACTAGCCGCCTGAAGCCAGACAGAATCTGCTCTGATCCAAAGTGACACACGTCATTGGTACCGACATGAGTCACCACCTCCAGTTGGCTGCACCCTGTACTCTTCATGGCATCCGGAAGCACCCTTTCCACATCCGGAATGACTCCCCCAGAATGCACACAGAGTCCACACTGGCTTCCTTCCCCTTCTTGGCAGCCATGTTCCTAAGGGGGTGTGACCAGAACTGGTGAAATGTGATGACACGAAACCGAATGCGAAGCAGTCTGTTGTGGAGCTTATCATGAAACTGGCTATCCCTTAATGCGTAGGTGCATATAGTGCGGTAATATGTTTTATAGGCACGAAAAAAAACAAACATCCAGAGGGTGAATTTGTACAGTGGTTCCGGGTTGTATGAACTGCAACGTCACACACTTTACAGCAGGTATAGTTTCTTCTAAAGGAGTATGATTTTTACACGCACACCAGGAATCAAGGGAAAGCAAATTATTTTGACCAGGTACTGGCCAAAAGCACTGCTCGTACCATAGCTGAAGTTCACTTACGTCCGTTTGCCCACTCTTGCTTTCTATGACACAAATATTCCCTAATGCCCTAGCAGGGTAACGCACATCAGAAAGAATAGTGAGGGTCAGGGCACCACCAACTTCTAGCAGCACAATAAACAACTTGCCAGCCAATTTATCATAAAGATTAACAGTCGGCACAATTGTATACGAACATGTTAAGGCATTGATCTTAGTTGTTCTTGATACAACTCTCTTTGTATCTCTGGTTATCAGGGTTCTTTTCATATACATTTCCTCTTCAAATCCCGGTTGGTCGGAGTTGAAAACAAATTCCTTAGTGAACGATGGCGTAATCTTCTTTATCTCACCTACAAATTTTCTGACCGATTCCGCAATTTTGCTATGCATCGTCATGTACGCTAACTTCGAAATTTCTTTATCTTACGTCTTCCAATTCCGTAGCAGTGCTTGAAGTTGTGCAACCATCCTCTGCTTCCCTTGAAATCGTTATATAAAATAATCTTGCTGCTTTTCTTGCCTTGTTCAGTTCACAAAATTCAAACACTTCGTCTGCTAGCCACCGACTAACTCTTGTCACTAAGGAATCTTGAAGTAAGTAGCATGTAACAGCGTCTTTGTTCGCATAACGAAGTGTCTTTTTTATTCCTCGATGCTGACGACTTTCGGACACCTATGTCGATTTTCAAACAGTTCTACAAAGAAAATTACAGTTGGGATGACAGTTTTACACTAATGAGTCATACATATTTGCAATACAATTATCTTACGCTAATATACATATGAGACATACGAATCTGTCACGGTTATTTAGATTTATGACTTGCCTTATTCGTTAGACACCGCATTCTGTGACAATACGGACGGAAGCTTATGTAAAAAACTGTCTCTGCGGTGGTGATCAAAACAGCATTGTGGCCGACTCAACAACAGTTAACAGACCAAACAGGACAGACACTACGGAAGTGGGGTGCAGAGACACCAGTGATTACCAGTATTCATTGCGTCATGACATGACTGCACCTGCAGAAGACGCAATAGTTGCATTAGCTGTGGTCATTAGTTACTGTTATGCAGTACACATAATTTATGTCCTGTCCCTAAAAAGTTACTTGTCTTTACTCCAGTTCAAAACCAAAAAGTGCGGCATCCCTCGCTCCAAAAATAAATGAAATTGCCAATTTTTAAGAATACTGCCCCCTAAGCAGATCTTCTCAACAGTAATACATTAGTTTATATTCAGTCCTATAATTAAGAAGAAAAGTCTTTTACTTATAAAACATATTAAAACAGTTTAAAATACAATGATCAAAATGTAGATTTCATTATAACAACATAAAGCCACAACGTGCGGCATTATGCGCAAAGGCTAAAAAGTAAAAACGAACAACCAGCCTACATTAAATCAAAGTCCTTTACAAAAGATTTACGTAGTTTTACATACTGTGCTCTAAAGAGCAAAAGTTGTATTTCTTCTTTGTTACAAATTAAATCCACAGGGCTACTAGTGCGACAGCACATGCAACATTGAAACGAGGCCTTTTACAACAGATAAAAAAGGACACTGTATAGTTTTTAAGTCTATATTACAAGGGCCACTCCAAAGGAAATGCACACTATTTTTTTAAAAATCCATCTTTTATTCTACATGTTTGAAAGTTTTACAGTGTGTAGATACATCCTTTAGGAACAATATTTTCATTTCTCCACATAATTTCCTTCCCTCCCAACTGCCTTACATCATCTTGGAACCAGCGCCTTTATACCCGCACGGTAAAATTCTGGACCAACCTGTTGGAGCCACTGTTTGGCAGCGTGCACCAGGGAGTCATCATCTTCAAACCCTGTTCCACGAAGAGAGTCTTTCAGTTTCCCAATTCGTTCACTGTGATGCGTCTGTCAGCAGTCGCCAATTCGTTAACTCTCTGCACATTGTCTGGAGTGAGTGCAGTACGAGGCCTGCCGCTGTGACGACAATCCTCAATATTGCCGTGCCACTTTCATCACATAACCTGCTTGCCCACCGACTAACTGTACAGCGATCGACAGCAGCATCTCCATACACCTTTTTCAACCTCTTGTGGATGTTTCCCACTGTCTCGTTTTCACAGCACAGGAATTCTATGACAGTGACAGCACGTTGTTTCTGACGAACGTCAATTGTAGCAGCCATCTTGAAGACATGCTGTGACGGCGCCCCTCACGGGAACAGGTTGAACTAAGTTTGAAAACAAGCGAGAAGGATGTATCTACGCACTGTAAAACTTTCACACATGCAGAACGAAAACTGTATTTTTACAAAAACTGTGCATTTCTTTTGGAGTGACCCTCGTAAGTAAATGGAGGAAAAATAATGGATTGCTTGGTCAGTAAGCATTTTACCTTCGAGACGCGCTGCTGTCAAGGACCTCTACCGTTTTACCTGGTAACCACTGGCGTCTGTTCTATGTGGTCTATTTACTGTTGCTGAATCGGCCATAGTGCCGCTTTGATTATCACTGCAGTGGTAGTTTTTGTACATAGGCTTTCTTCGGTGTACATGAAATGTATTCGCAGTTGCGAATATGGACAATCTTTAGCTGTATAAGGGAATGACGACAACGAAAATTTGTTTCGCACTGGGACTCGAATCCACATTCCCCGATTATCGCGAGCTACACCCAAACTTGCATATGTCATCAACTAGGTGTCTACAACCCGTACTCGTACATTCGTTATTTATATTCTCCTACAGGGAAAACATTTTACTTGAAAGTCGCTTTCGCGGTGTTGGCGGATATTGTTATTCCGAATAACACAGGCATTACAATATCGTATTTATTCGCCGATTTGTCTGAGAGTAAGAAATAAAATAGGTTAGAGAAATATTTGCCGTGGCTTTCACTTGTGGTCTAAATCAAGAACAGCAAATGAGGTGCCAGTTAAGAATTTAAAGTTCAGTTTTTAACATAGAATCAAAGAATTTTAAAGAGTTCTAGAGGATACTTGTCTATTGTATTATGTAGACTGTACAGTTTTCTGTTGTGCGGCTTGACATATTTCTCTCATCTATAAAAAGTTCCAAAAATTTTTCAGTCTCAAAAATTCTTCAACATTACCGAAGAGAATGCGTGTGGCGCAAGAAGTGATGTCTCCCTTAAAAGTGCTGTCGATAGCATTGTTCTTGCACGCTCACTTTTTCCGATACAAAAAAGAATACAAACTACAGTACAAATTGGAATCGTGAATCACAGAGCAGTTCTAATCGAACTCCGGATTCAACTCAGTGCTTTCTCTACGTAACTGACGTATGAGTGATTTAGCTGCTATGGTTCTTTGTTCGTGATTTTAAACATTTAAATACGTGTTTCTGCAAAGCAATGTCAGCTACATTTTTGCTTCAGTGTTCCAACTACTGTACACGATTTAGAGCACCCTTCAAAGCGCGTCAAATGTTTCTCTAAACTGCTTCATTTCTTACTTGGAGATAAATTGTTTTACAATACATTTGACCGTTTTTGAAATATTATTTTTGTTTTTGCAGCGCTAACGAACTCACATCTCGTTAGATGGCGTCCTATGCCCAGTTGGTCTGAGCCTGCTGCCTGCGGCTCGACACAAGCACTCTCATATTGGCGGTGAGTTTTTCAAACCATTAGGATACAATTCGGCAGCCACGTAGTGGTGTATTTTCTTACTGAAGGCAGGAGTCGCTTATGGGATGCTGTAGGCGAATGGGAGGGACGTTTGCATTTCTTGGGGAGGGGCGCAGAGTGGTAAGGTGGCGTGTTAACGGCTATGAAGTAGTGGGAGCCGGATCTCTGTGCTATTCGTGATTGTTCTTTTAGTATGTACGTTAATTTAATTTCTTAAATTATGTATTATATGGTATATCACAGCTGAATGCAGTTGATCAAAATGATGTTTCTATTCAACCAGTTAGTTTATAAATGAGACTGTGTTCCCCATTAGAACTTAAACGTTGTTGTATGGACAATACGCCTATTTTCTGTTATTCAGAAACACTTTGTTCATTTTCCCTTTTATATTAATCTGTAAAAATATCAAATATTCAGTATTACGAAATGTAGGATTTAGTTTCCAAAAAGGAAATTTTAAAAGTTTTCATTGAAACTGTTTAGAATGTATTTTATGCATAGAAACAAAACTGAATTTAATTTGTACTCTACATAGTTTTGTATAAAAAAGTGTCGATTTTCATGATGCGATTATGGCAATAGTTACGACTGTACACAAGGTTAACGTCGACTGCACCTTTCAAGTCGGGATGATTTGTGGCTGCGATTACCGTTAATGGCACGTAGTAGTAGGGATAAGAGTGGGGCGCTTGCCACCGTTCGAAGGCAGCAAGGGGGACATTGTGCTTAAGAAAGCTGGAGCGGCAAGGGCATCCTGTGGTAGTGGCCCCATCAGTGGCAGAGTGGAACAACAACCGGTCCAAGAAAATACAGTAACAAGCACGAGTGCGCTTCCATCTACACAGGACACCGCTCTGGTCAGAATGCCGTCTGCTGACCCCGTTAGGGTGTATCCAAATATAGAACACTCCATGCAATTGGCAAGGTTGGATCAGCTGGCTACCCTGACCACTGCTTTGCAACATTGTCCGGGTGGGGCATAAATATGGTAAAAAGGTCACCTTCTCGGTGATGTAGGCTGTAGACAGCTCAAGTCGATGAATCTCCCACCGAATTCGGAGCCCTGCGGGATCTCCTTAAGAAAGTTTTTGAAAGACGAGGCGAAAAATTCGATCTCGGTGACATTTACACACAGTCTTGGCAAATGGTCGCATTGCCTTCGACTGGAGGAAGAACTGGTCAGATGATCGAATACACACATATTTCCCATAATGCCTAAAATAGCCATTGGCCAACTAAACACTCACAACAGCAGACTGGTGATGCAGGAGCTACGTAAGCCGGCCGGAGTGGCCGAGCGGTTCTAGGCGCTTCAGTCTGGAACCGCGCGAACGCTACGGTCGCAGGTTCGAATCCTGCCTCGGGCATGGATGTGTGTGATGTCTTTAGGTTAGATAGGTTTAAGTAGTTCTAAGTTCTAGGAGACTGATGACGTCCGATGTTAAGTCCCATAGTGCTCAGAGCCATTTGAACCATTTTGAGCTACGTAAGGTGGTGGCGGAGAAGAGGTTAGACTTGCTCTGCCTGCAGGAGCCGTACTCTCAAACTGGTAGAATAGCCTTCACAGCCGCAACATAGCAAATTGTCAGCAGGGGGATGACACGAAAGCGGCAATAATAATCACGAACAAATCATTGCGGGTAACGACTCTCTCGCAGTACACTAACAGTCACTGCAACGTGGTGGAAATGCCATCTCCAGCGGGAGTAAAAACTCTCGTAAATATGAACTTTCAGTATGGAGACAATATCGACCTACACTGAGACCATCTCACAAGAACAACCACGGCGTTGCGGGGACGAAAAGTAATTGTAACTGCAGATATAAATGCGAAGTCCCCCCTATGGTACAGTGGCACAAGAGACACAAATTGAGGAAAAGCAGAAGAATCGATCATGGCCTTGCAACTTGTGGTAGCCAACAAGCCGGGTAACCCTCCCACCTACACAGAGGGAGGGGGACAAGACACAAATATCGACGTAACGTTAACTACACCAAACGCTGTCAACATCATAAAAAATTGTAAGGTTGAAGATGGCACCACCACAAGTGATCATAATCTCACCACCTTCACTTTAAGCGACAGAGAGTGCCACTGGACCATGGTGTGGGAGGTTCAATTTAACTATAACAAAGCAGATTGGGAGCGCTTAGCGAGAGAGTGCGACACTCGTGCGTTACCAGAAGGTGACCCACACCATGACATAGACGTGAACAGTTATGCCGAAGAGCTGGTGAGTGCGATAACTATTGCGGTGAAGGCAGCCGTACCAACTAGGAGGAAGGCCATGGCGGCCTCTCCGCCACCGTGGTCAGCTGAATTAGAGGATATGCGCCAGTCTGTCAGAAGGCTGAGGTGGCACTACCAGTGCAGTGTCGTCTGGTGGGAAAGGCAAAGATGGCTGCAGCAATACTGGGAGGCAAAGGAAAGTTTTCAAAACGAACTTCGTGCGGTAAGGGTATGGAGCTGGGAAAGCTATGTACTACATCAGTTAGCTATAGACCCATGGGTAGTACCCTACAAGTTAGTTAGAGAAAAGATCCGTTCTCCAATGGTGATATAAGCAGTCAGGCATAGGGACAGGATGACGGAAACTTGGCAGGAAACTGCTGAGGTCTTCCTCCAGTCCCTACTGCCTGACGACAGTGCGGATGGGGATACCGAAAGCCAGAGCCAATTAAGAAATAATGATCTTGACAGATATATTAATGATAGGGCAGTTGACCCCTTTTCTGAAGAGGAGGTGGCTGCCACCCAGGCCAGACGGCAGTGTGGCGGAGGTGGTGCAATTTTTTGTCTCTCAGCTGGTAACACCACTCACCCAGTTATTCAATGAATGCCGTAGACAGCAAAAATTCCCGAAAATCTGGAAAGTTGCAAACGTTGTAATCGTCAAAAAAGGACCTGATAAAGACCCGGTTGAAACTAAATCGTACAGACCGATATGTTTGTTGGACTAGTTAGGAAAATTACTAGAGAAACTGTTTGCTGACAGACTGACTGCGCATCGAGTGCTGTGCGGGATGAATGGCAGGCAATTCGGCTTTAGGCCTGGGCGGTCAGCATCTGATGCGATCGCCCTGGCGGCCGGGGTCTGTGACTCAGCCCCATACAAGTAAGTGGCAGGCATCATGGTGGACATCAGTGGCGCCTTTGACAACCTGTGGTGGCCATAGACCGTCGCCTGTCTACAGGAGAAAGAACGTCCAGGGCCGCTATATGGTTGCCTGAGGAGCTATTGTGAGGATTGTGAGGTCTGGCTATCATCCCCTAGTGGGAAAATTGGAAAAACAATAACAAAGGGATGCCCCCAGGGTTCAGTGTTAGGCCCCCTCTTCTGGGACATCCATATGGAACCACTATTGGATAATCTACAGCAGAGCGAAGAGGTGCTAGATGTGATAGCCTAGCAGATGACCTCCTCCTGTTGGTTGGCGGCCGTAGTCGCTAAGATATAGAACCAAAAATAGAAAGGGCAATGGCAAAATTACAACTTTGATGCAGGAATACAAAAATGACTATTCCACCGAATACGTCCACATAACTTCTGTTAAAAGGACAACTCATAAGGAACTCCACAGTGAGAATTGAGGGCTCACCAGTTCTTCGGCGACACGAGGCGTGCTACTTGGGAATCATCAATCGTGAAAGGTGGAACTTTGGAAAGCACATCGAAACTGTAACCCAAGACACCTACAAGTACTTAATAACCCTATCTCCATTGACCAGAATAGATTTCATCTTCCCCATCATTTGATAAAACTGTATCACAACAGCATATTAATGTCAATAGTGGGTTACGACTCGGGTGTCTGGGCGCACGGGCTCACGAGGGTGGTGCCCACCATGTCAGTGGCATCATTGCAGAGGAATATGATATTAAGGTCAGTGGGGGCCTACAGGACATCTCCAGGTGGGCTCTGTTTGTAGTAATGGGGCTCTGCCCTATGGACATCAAGATTAGAGAGCAGGCAGCATGGTTCTTGGCCAAGAAAGGGAATATTGAGGCATTCTGGGTGTTCGGGTTGGGGATAAGGGTGCGATTAGGAGAAGAGGTGAGAAGCTGTGGCAGGAATCGTGGGAGACTGATGATACTGGTCGCAGAACATTTCAACTTCTGCAATGACGTGAAAGAATGGTTAGGAATGAAGTACTTTGAGCCAACTCGGGGACTGTTCCACTTTCTCACTGGTCATGGGCCCTATCCGACATATCTATGTCGGTTTGGGAGGAGGGCTACACCTGCGTGTGACTGTGGCGTACCGGAGGGCACTCCCGACCATGTGGTTTACGAGTGCCCCCTTTTCAATCACGTAGCAGCCCCGTTATGACTTCAACTACGCAACAATGACATATACTTCTTACTGAGACGTGAGCAGACATTTCGAACTTTGAACAACCTAACCAATGAGGTATCATGGAAAGTTCTAACAGAATATCTGAGGGAAAATCGGGAATAGCAGGAAATAAATAAATGTGTCCCAGTACCCTGATCCAGTACCGCCTGTGCGTGGATAGGTCGACTCATAATACAGTTGGAATCCGCCACGTGCAGGACTAAAGGGATAGGGTACAACAAACCGAATTGAGACATGCACAGGACTTGACGTAGGAGGATCTTAGTTAGTAGGACTTAGAAACAGGAAAACTGCAGCGATTCAAGTTATCCTTGGCCTGCCTAGAATCAAGGGCACGCTCATCGGGGTTAGCTCGGTGGGCAAGGCCGCTCAGTAGGTTTTTACATATCACTGCCACACCTGTGACGTTGCAAGCAGTAGAGGTTTAGTCATAAGTAGCCATTAGAACGAAGTAGAGTACTAATAGAATAGAAATTGCCCGTTGTAAAGACTGTAATGTAGCTCACTTGTAATTACTGTAATTAGCTGCTAACAATAATGATATTGTAACATTTTAGGACCCACTAATAATGTAAGGTGGTGGGTTGCATATGTATATTATAAAGATGAAGAATAAAGGATTTTTTCTTTTTTTTTTTAAAAAAAAAGAAAGAAGCTCTAGGTCAAACTGTTAGTTCCTGTATTGTTTGTAGGAGATAGCAGACATCATTGGAACCATTTCATTCCATGTTTTCGTACCTCACACTAGAGCGGCCCCATCGTCTGACTGAACGTCGCTGCGTCGGCAAGCAGGATACACCACCTGAAAAAGTTTTCGGAATGTTCGTCATCAGTCATGAATATATACCCGCCTGTATCGCACGTCTTAGGTCCAGGAGAGCTTTCAGCCATTGAATGGTGGTGATCTCACACTCATGCTAATCCCTACTCCACGGACGGCCAATAACTCGGCTCGAGTAAGGTGCCAATCTCTCTCGCCTGTGTGCACACTTCTCCCTCTGCCACACCATGTTGCCTGAGTGGGAATAAGGGGAATGGGGGCCTCTAAGAAAACGCCGCATGCGGTTTTGTTTCGCATTTCTCAACAATATAGATCACAAACAAAACAAACTTTTAGTACTATGTAATTATTTATGGCATGCTGAAGATAGAATGAAATATATATCCGGCATAAACTGTCGGTGTACGGACAGACGCAGACAATTTCGCCAATTTCCGTCACTCAGGCTACCATGTAATTGTGACTTATTCAGTTTCATAATCGAAAAAATCCTTTCACACCCACATGTTGATCTAAACATTGATATCCCGTTTGCAACCTCATTGTGGAAACTAAGAAACTCTTCCCAAGGAAGACAACGCAAAGCTCCTCGACAGTTTTAACGTAAAAAAATTGTCATTTTAACTGGAATTACATTGCAGATTGACCAGCCCCGTCCGAAGAAGCATAGGCGAGCTTTGAACTGAAATGCCAAACGGCCTCAAAAACAGTTCAAAATCAGATGCAGGCTGATATCCCGTTTGCAACCTCATTGTGGAAACTAAGAAACTCTTCCCAAGGAAGACAACGCAAAGCTCCTCGACAGTTTTAACGTAAAAAAATTGTCTTTTTAACTGGAATTACATTGCAGATTGACCAGCCCCGTCCGAAGAAGCATAGGCGAGCTTTGAACTGAAATGCCAAACGGCCTCAAAAACAGTTCAAAATCAGATGCAGGCTGGCAGCGTCCTCAAACGTTTAGAAATCTTGTCCTGTATTTCTTTCAACGCCACTGTACATTGTTCAAAATTTTACGTTTTCCTTAACGCCCGTGAACTCAGGGAAATGGACGGTGTTTTTTGTCAGAAGTTGTCCCTTCCACGATGCGATTTTCTTTTTAAATGCTCCCACTTTCGCCATGAAATGAGAAATAAGTTGCTTCGCACCTTGTAATGCCTTACTGAGGGCAGTGTAGTGAACTCTATTTAAAATGCGAAGTGCCGCGTGTGGCAACCGCGGGTCTAAAGCGCCATGCCACGGTTCGCGCGTCTGCCCCCGTCGTAGGTTCGAGTCCTCCCTCGGGCATTGGTGTGTGTGTTGTCATTAGCGTAAGTTAGTTTAAGTTAGGCTAAGTAGTGTGTAAACCTAGGGATCGATGACATTAGCAGTTTGGCCCCATAGGAACTTACCACAAATTTAAAATGCGAAGTCCTCAACGAATTCCGGTTATTGTAATTTTTATTCTTGCCTTCCTGTTTCCTTCAGAGATTTAACAATATCGGGGGTTACACTGAAAACTCGTTTCACACATGGTCTTTGTCTGAGCAAACGTATTTTGCAGTAATTTAAGACGTCTCAATACCCTTCGTTCGATACTCCCAAAAATTGTTGCAACTGACGAAGTAATAATGCGTGCGACTTCAGAAAATTTATTCTTAGAACCACCAATTCCATCACGTGTTTCATGCCTGCATATTTAACACAAAGTTCAAATGTGTGTGGATTCCTAAGGGACCAAACTGCTGAGGCCATCGGTCCCTAGACTTACACACTACTTAAACTAACTTACGCTAAGAACAACACACACAGCCATGCCCGAGGGAGGACTCGAACCTCCGGCAGTCCGTGACATGGCGCCTCAAACCGCGCGGCCACTCCGCGCGGCAAACTCAAAGTGTTTGTTGATGTACAGAACGATGAATCCCGCACTAGTCGTCTGTCGGTCGTTATAATTTTTCAAGGAGTTCCTTGCGGGGAGTGGCTATGTACGTAAAAAAACAGTACTTCATTTGCGTCCATAGACCTATCACGACACTGCACTGAACAGATATTTGAATATTGTGCAGAGGCAGTTGAATTTAATGAAACTAAACTTCTAATTGTTGTTGTTTATAGGTCCCCTGACTCTGATTTCAGAGCATTTCTGCTCAAGCTAGAGAGGGATCTTGATTCACTTTGCCGGAAATACCAGAAATTAGTCATGGTCTGTAGAAAATAAACTAATGCTAAATCACAGTAAGACTAAATTTTTACAGTTTCTAACACACGATTCAAAAACACCTGACGTTTTAATTTCACAGAATGGGCATATGATTAGGGAAACTGATCAGTTCAAATTTCTAGGTTTTCAGATAGATGATAAACTGTCGTGGAGAGCCTACGTTCAGGATCTTGTTCAAAGACTTAATGCTGCCATGTTTACTATTCGAACGGGATCTGAAGTGAGTGATCGTTCGACACGAAAATTAGTCTACTTCGCTTATTTTTATTCGCTTATGTTATTATATTCTTATGGTATTATATTCTGGGGCAACTCTTCCCATTGTAAAAGGATATTTTTGTCTCAGAAACGGGCGGTTCGGGCAACAAGTCGTGGAAGTCCACGAACCTCTGTCGACCCCTGTTTACGAGTCTGTGAATTTTGACATTGGCCTCTCAATATATATATTCCTTACTGCCATTTCTTGTTAACAGTATTAGCTTATTCCCAAGAATAAGCAGCTTTCACTCAGTTAATACTCGGCAGAAATCAAACCTGCATTTGGATGGGACTTCCTTAACTCTTGTGCAGAAATTTGTGCGGTATTCTGCAACACCCATATTCAATAAGCTACCACTCGACTTAAAAAAGTCTTAGCAGTAATCCACGCGCTTTCAAATCGGAACTGAAGAGTTTCCTAATGGGTCACTTCTATTTTGTCGAGGAGTTACTTGAAAAAGTAAGCTGGTTCTTGTTGTATTGTTGATTGCGTTTATTTAATCTTATGGATTGACTTTTTTCGGGCTCATAAACATTTTATTTTTATCTGTTATTACTTTTATGTTGTAATTTCATGTACTGACACGTTCCATGACCTTAGAGATTTGCTCTTCAATTTGGTCCTACGGAACTTGACGTGTAAATGAAATAAAATATAAAAGCTCTTTCATCGTCAACTGAATCTTTATCTTTTTTCCATATGGTGTTGCACTGATGAGTCAAAACATGATGACAACCAACATAATAGCTTGTTAGTCCGTCTTTGGAACGAAATACATCACTGATTGTGCATATGAAGGATCCTAGAGTTTGTCGATGTGGCATTTGATGTCTACGTACAGATCGTGAAATTCAGGTAAATAGCGGTCCGCTGATTTGCGTACGCGGCGATGGTGCCCTATATCGAGCCAAATGGGTTCCACTGGATTTCAATCAGGCGAATTTGGTCATCGAGATATCAACGTGAATTCACTATAAAGCTGTTGAAACTTCTGTAGCACGGTTCTGGCTCCGAGACACGGACAATTATACTGCTGAAAGATGACATCGCCGTCGGGGAAGACAACAAGCTTGAAGGGATGCGGGTGGCTCGCAGCTGTCTGCGTGTCTTCGATTGGTCCCATGAAAGCGCAGGAGATTGTCTCTCATAGCATAATACTACTCCTACAAGCCTGCGTCCGCGGCGCGCTGCACGTTTCGAGCCGCCGACTGCGTTTGTGGAGACGACCATCGACATAGTGTAGCAAAAACGTGATTGAGCCGGAGAGCCGACACGTTTCCATTGCTCGACGGTCGAATCCCGATGGTCCCGTGCCCACTACAATCGTAATTAACGATATCGTTGGGTGAAAATGTGAACACGTAGAGGTCTGCTGCGGAGCTCCATGTTCAACAATGTACGATGAACGGTGTGCTCCGAAACACTTGTGTATGCACCAGCATTGTGCTCTTTCGGTAGAGATGCCACAGATTACCGTTCATCTTCGTGTACAGAGCTTACAAGCCTCCGAACCCCACGTTCTGTGAAGAATTGTGAACGTCCAACCATTTAGAGCGTAGTGGTAGTTTCACTGTCCTGTCTGTTTCCGTAGATGCTCACGACTAAAGCACGTGAACATACGACCAGCCTCGCCGTTTCCATGGTACTCCTTCACAGGCTTTGAGTAATAACAATCTGCCTCTTTCAAAGTCGCTGATCATGGATTTCTCCATTTGCAGCCCATTTCTTCGTTACAGTGATCCCCTATCCGTGTCTGCTCCGCTTACACCGCGTCACTACCCGTAACGCCACCATGCGGCACCCAGCGTCGTGGTTTGCAGTGGTCATAATGTTTTGGCTTATCAGCGTATAACGCCGTTTCATAGCAAATTTGCGGTACCCGTAAATTATGTGACTACATAATAGATGGTGAAAGTTCTTATCCTTCTTCTCTCTGATTTCCATCAGTTTTTAAGGGACTGCGGCGATAGATCGCAAGAATAACTACATAATAGATGGTGAAAGTTCTTATCCTTCTTTTCTCTGATTTCCACCAATTTTTAAGGGACTGCGACGATACATCGCAAGAATGGCTCTTTTTGGGCAAACAGCCAGCAGCACGTTGTCCACGCGTCAAATTTTGCACACCGTGGCCGACCGTGCTCTGTGCCCTGTGATGTACGATGAGAGTAGATACAAATGTAAGCTGGTGTCTTATGTATCTACAAGTGAGGTGCTGATTCTGGAAAGTGAGGCTCCGCAGCAGTTGTTGTTGTTGCACCGCTTTCAATTCACGTCTACTTTGCTGTATTGTGGCCCATCTATCGGCTGTTACCGCAGACTACAAGATAGAGAGGGTCAAACGCTGAGTGGTACATTTCGTCCAGAGATCGTTTAGTATACGTGAGTTTTATGGAGACGCTCAACAAATTCCATTGACAGTCGATACAAAAGAGACGTTTACTGTAACGATCCAATGGAGACAGCAGGTCCCTTATACCAAAATACAAAATATCGCTGAACAACCTCCGAAAATTTGTCAGTGGAGTTTGGTTTCTCCCTATAGAATAAACTGAATTGCCTGCAAAAATCCCTTTTTGGCTCGATTCAAATTTAAATATGCTATCCTTTATATATGGAATCAAAGATTTTGGTAGCAGTGATATTCACTCATCCGGCTTATTGTTTCCTTTGTAACATGAATGCCCTAATTTGGAGTACCAATTTATAGTTGGGACTGTAACCTCAAAGTCTCTGGCTGTGCATGTTTTTGTGCACGGGGTAGCTTCCATAGCCTTAGAAGCCCTATATTCTCCGCTTTACCGCAGTTTCACCATACTGTGTATCGTCACTGCTGCCCAACCTACGAACAGTTGCTACTTTCCTTGTTGCGGACTACACGGAGCTCAATTTTAATTTAATACGCCATAGAGACAGTCATATTTCCTGCTGGTATACTAACAATGTATATTATTATTACTTCTGAACTGTGATGGGTTATCTATAACAATCATAGAATGTGAACAGCCGTTGGTAAGGTCATTTAGGACGAGCTAAACATATTATTTTTACAGCACGCATCTGGAAAATGAAAACTTACTTTCGTACACAAGGTGAACAGAAACGCCACCGACAAAATTTCGGTGGTTGTTCAGGGATATTTTCTGAGTATTTTCGTTGAAGGGACCCATTTTCTTCCGTGACTCGTTTCCGAGTAATTGCATATCGGATAATTTCCTACCCCCATTAATCCTTGTATCAGTATTACACAGCAAAAATCTGCACAACATTGCAAATATTGATGGTATATGTCGTGCGTGTTGCTCAAAAGCCAACTAGTGCCGTTCACTTACGATAATATATGTAGACAGCATTAATGCCCACATTACTCCTCACCTTTAAGCTTGCATTTAGTACAGTTCTGTTCTGCCTCGGGTTTGTTTTTCCGGCAGTGTTAGTAGTACGTGAATAGTGATACATAGCAACATGCGTAGGAAGAAGTGTTATGAAGAGTAGATCCATATGCCCCTCAAGTGCTTTACGTACTGTACTGTAGTTGACGGAACGGACAGAGCAAAATATGACAAAAGTGTTCGTGTTTGATCTGAGGGCTGTTGCATTGTTCTATGCTTTGTGTTTTATTCATAGGTGACTGCATTTTACAGGCTTTTTCACTGTTGTCAAGATGTTTTCACCAAAAAAAGGTAACCGGGGTAACAAACCAAATAAATCATAATTACATTATTATTCCCTGGTGAGCCACGGGAGACCACGGGTCTCTCACACCAGCACAATCAGAAAAGAACCACTAATAAACTACGAAATTTTCTCACTGCAGTTCAGGTTTGCCTCGTAAAGAAAGATATTCATTCAGAAATTTGTAGCTTACGTTGCGTGAAAGAATTACATATCACTTCTGCCGTTCAGAAAAATAATTTCTAATGTCATTTGCAAATTGTCAGCTTCCAGGCATATTTAAATACGATTTTTGTTAGTTGGGTGTAAACTGACTCTAGTTTTATTTAACGCTTCGTGAGCCAATTTAGCTCTTATATCATCAGGGTATACCGTACGAAAGGTTTACTGAAGGTGGAACCGAATACTGAGCGGTTGAATACGAATTAAGCTTTCCCGTCTTCCCGGTAAATGTTGGTGATTAGAGTGTTGGGATGCGCTGCAAGATGACGAGATGCGCAGGCTGATAGTTCGGCCAGTGGCTGCACTTTCTATTGCCTCTGGCTCCAGTAGCGCCCCGCAGTACGTACCTCCTAAAATGCAACCTGCGGTTCTTGCTCTGCTTCATCGTGTCACGAGAGAGATTACACCAGACTTACTAAAGCAATACGAATGGAGCAAAGGTGAAGCTTGGGGTGGACAAGTCACAACGCGTTCGTTTATTAAACTTCGTCTGGCCGTGCTCTGTAGCCAGTAACTTCCTTGCAACTTTTTCCGTTATTATAGTTTATACATCATAAAATTGTTGTCGACAGCCTGCGGTTCTAATAAAATGGTTTCATTTCAATATACTAGAAAATGTATCTACTGCCAGTTACGAAGTTCTATGTATTCAACTTATCTCGCATACGACGTGATTTAGAAAATAATTCCACTTCTCGAGTAGGAATCTATTACGTCATGACATCTCGAATGTGAGGATTGCGAGAAACGAAGAAATGAGATTACGATTAATGTTCCGACGACGGTGAGATCGTTAGGGGCGAAGTCAGAGAACCGATTTGACAAGAATGTGGAAGAAAGACAGCTAGTCTCCTTCGAGAAAAAATTTCAGCATTCGACGTAATCGATTTAGAATGACCACGAAAACATTCATCACTGGTCAGGCAGAATTTGAGCCGTCTACATCTACATCTACATGACTACTCTGCAATTCACATTTAAGTGCTTGGCAGAGGTTTCATCGAACCACAATCATACTATCTCTCTACCATTCCACTCCCGAACAGCGCGCGGGAAAAACGAACACCTAAACCTTTCTGTTCGAGCTCTGATTTCTGTTATTTTATTTAGATGATCATTCCTACCTATGTAGGTTGGGCTCAACAAAATATTTTCGCATTCGGAAGAGAAAGTTTGTGACTGAAATTTCGTAAATAGATCTCGCCGCGACGAAAAACGTCTTTGCTGTAATGACTTCCATCCCAATTCGCGTATCATATCTGCCACACTCTCTCCCCTACTACGTGATAATACAAAACGAGCTGCCCTTTTTTACACCCTTTCGATGTCCTCCGTCAATCCCACCTGGTAAGGATCCCACACCGCGCAGCAATATTCTAACAGAGGACGAACGAGTGTAGTGTAAGCTGTCTCTTTAGTGGACTTGTTGCATCTTCTAAGTGTCCTGTCAATGAAACGCAACCTTTGCTCGCCTTCCCCACAATATTATCTATGTGGTCTTTCCAACTGAAGTTGTTCGTAATTTTAACACTCAGGTACTTAGTTGAATTGACAGCCTTGAGAATTGAACTATTGATCGAGTAATCGAATTCCAACGGATTTCTTTTGGAACTCATGTGGATCGCCTCACACTTTTCGTTATTTAGCGTCAACTGCCACCTGCCACACCATACAGCAATCTTTTCTAAATCGCTTTGCAACTGATACTGGTCTTCGGATGACCTTACTAGACGGTAAATTACAGCATCATCTGCGAACAACCTAAGAGAACTGCTCAGATTGTCACCCAGGTCATTTATATAGATAAGGAACAGCAGAGGTCCCAGGACGCTTCCCTGGGAAACACCTGATATCACTTCAGTTTTACTCGATGATTTGCCGTCCATTACTACGAACTGCGATCTTCCTGACAGGAAATCACGAATCCAGTCGCACAACTGAGACGATACCCCATAGGCCCGCAGCTTGATTAGAAGTCGCTTGTAAGGAACGGTGTCAAAAGCTTTCCGGAAATCTAGAAATACGGAATCAACTTGAGATCCCCTGTCGATAGCGGCCATTACTTCGTGCGAATAAAGAGCTAGCTGCGTTGCACAAGAACGATGTTTTCTGAAACCATGCTGATTACGTATCAATAGATCGTTCCCTTCGAGGTGATTCATAATGTTTGAATACAGTATATGCTCTAAAACCCTACTGCAAACCGACGTCAATGATATAGGTCTGTAGTTCGATGGATTACTCCTACTACCCTTCTTAAACACTGGTGCGACCTGCGCAATTTTCCAGTCTGTAGGTACAGATCTATCGGTGAGCGAGCGGTTGTATATGAGTGCTAAGTAGGGAGCTATTGTATCAGCGTAATCTGAAAGGAACCTAATCGGTATACAATCTGGACCTGAAGACTTGCCCGTATCAAGCGATTTGAGTTGCTTCGCAACCCCTAAGGTATCTACTTCTAATAAACTCATGCTAGCAGCTGTTCGTGTTTCAAATTCTGGAATATTCCATTCATCTCCCTGGTGAAGGAATTTCGGGAAACTGCGTTCAATAACTCCGCTTTAGCGGCACAGTCGTCGGTAACAGTACCATCGGCACTGCGCAGCGAAGGTATTGACTGCGTCTTGCCGCTTGTGTACTTTACATACGACCAGAATTTCTTCGGATTTTCTACCAAATTTCGAGACAATGTTTCGTTGTGGAACCTATTAAAGGCATCTCGCATTGAAGTCCGAGCGAAATTTCGCGCGTCTGTAAACTTTAGCCAATATTCGGGATTTCGCGTTCTTCTGAACTTCGCATGCTTTTTCCGTTGCCTCTGCAACAGAGTTCGGACCTGTTTTGTGTACCACGGGGGATCAGTTCCATCTCTTACCAATTTATGAGGTATGAATCTCTCAATTGCTGTTGCTACTATATCTTTGAATTTGAGTCACATCTCGTCTACATTTGCATAGTCAGTTCAGAAGGAATGGAGATTGTCTCTTAGGAAGGCTTCTAGTGACACTTTATCCACTTTTTTAAATAAAATTATTTTGCGTTTGTTTCTGGTGGATTTGGAAGAAACGGTATTGAGCCTAGCTACAACGACCTTGTGATCACTAATCCCTGTACCAGTCATGATGCTCTCTATCAGCTCTGGATTGTTTGTGGCTAAGAGGTCAAGTGTGTTTTCGCAACCATTTACAATTCGCGTGGGTTCGTGGACTAAATGCTCGAAATAATTTTCGGAGAAAGCATTTAGGACAATCTCGGAAGATGTTTTCTGCCTATCACCGGTTTTGAACAAGTATTTTTGCCAACATATCGAGGGAAGGTTGAAGTCCCCACCAACTATAACCGTATGAGTGGGATATTTATTTGTTACGAGACTCAAATTTTCTCTGAACTCTTCAGCAACTATATCATCGGCGTCTGGGGGTCGGTAGAAGGAGCCAATTATTAACTTAGTTCGGCTGTTAAGTATAACCTCCACCCATACCAATTCGCACGGAGTATCTACTTCGACTTCACTACAAGATAAACCACTACTGACAGACACAAACACTCCACCACCAATTCTGCCTAATCTGTCTTTCCTGAACACCGTCTGAGACTTCGTAAAAATTGCTGCAGAACTTATTTCAGGCTATAGCCAGCTTTCTGTACCTATAACGATTTCAGCTTCTGTGCTTCTGTGTCCCTTTTTAAGCAAGTCCAATATCTTTAAACACTACGCCACCTCGCTGAGACTGACCACTACTTTGTGCGAGTTGTTTATTGTATTTATCACGTCACTTTAGGAAATTTACAGTTACTGTCGGTTATTGTTGTAGTGACCTGTCCGTATAGCGTAATGCGCATCGCACTAGCTTGCCAGGCAGGGAATTCCGCCGGACCCGGATCGAATCCACGCAGTTGATTAACGACCGTGAGCTGCTACACCGGTCAGTCTCGTGTGGTGTTATGAGCTTTGCAACCCACGTTGTCAGCGTAATGTTTCCGAAAAGTTTCTGTAAAAGCGTTTGAGAAGGACTGCAGGGTGTGCGCCTCGATTTTGACAGCACAGCGTGTCGCCTGTTGGCTGAAGTCCTGCAGACAATGACGGCCTTCCTTCCGAACAATCGAACGAGCACACCGTGTGCTTCAGGTGAAAATCCGTCACTGCACACCGACCACTATATTCTGTGCGGACTCTTCCATGGGACTTCCGACCAAGCAGTTTTGCAACATGGGTTTACCGACCGGAGCTTCCCCCACTGCTGATTTACGCGTCGTTCACAAGTTTCGTAAGCCTAAGCTACTTGAGTTCTACACACTTTGACTGACCGACATAATCACAGCAACGAAGCGCAAGCCGTGTCTTATCAAGGATGATAGTCGCTACGAGGTGCGCAGGAAGTGTGATGAATATACGAACTGGTTGTGCGTGAATTCCGAATGGGGTAAGTGCCGAGGCCGTTTAAAAGTTGCATTGAAGAGCAACATTCTTTGCGCACTTGACGAAGCAGACGTGCAGATTGAGAAACGAATACTAACTGCTGGAAAAGAATCAACGCACAATGACGGCGTTGTTTTCGAAATTTTTAAACAGGAATTTCAAGATTTGAAAGGTAGATGTTTACATTTCGTCGCAAATCTACCAGATTACAAGAACTCCAAGATTGGATTCGCAAGAGAGGAAGGTATCGGGGCGACCCAGAACCTTGGCACGAGTTCGGTGGTTCAATTGAGCGAAGACATTTTGAAAATTGACGATGAGTCTGTTCCTGACAAAATAATTCTGTCGTTTGGTTCTGAAAATGCTGTGTTATTTTCTTATGTGCGAAAAATTTGACATTAGTTTCAAACACTTCGGACAACTGTACACCATAAACGTTGACATCGGGAGGCCAGAGGAAGAGACGAAGGTATTCCCTCTTTTATTTGCTTTGCACCTAGACAAAAGTCAAAATACATAGGAAAGACTTTTCTGGATTGAAAAAAGATGGCTCGTTAGTCACCGAAATAAAACAGCGTTAGAATTTGAAATGGCTACAGTTAAAGCTGCGAAAACAGTGTTCCGCGACGGTTACAATTTTCACTTCAGCCATTGTCTGTGGAAGAAAATACAGGAACTGGGACTAAAGGCCGAATACAGGACTGGAGAAGAATTGCGACTGTTCTCTGCATGTGTGCGGCTGTGGCTCTTCGAAGGTTGGCATGGGAAACTAAACTCCTCAATAAGTCAAAAGCATCAGATATTTCCCGTCACCATCCTATTACGAGATGTCATTGGTATGGACGACTGTAATAGAGTGCCTGTGGAATGAGATGTATCGTTTTTGTTGTAACGGATGATTATTAAATGAAAGGAGCGGATAGGACGAAAATCTGTCAGCACCTGGCTTACTCGAATGAAACCAAACCAGATGGATCGCCCAGCTTAACATCCCTATCGCAGTGTTAACACTGTTATATACCCTCTCTCCATGAGACGCTGCAGGGAGGTTTGGAAATTAATGTGCGACATTGACGCACAATATGATGGTCAGGAAGTCCGCGCCATCAACTCTCCTATTTTCAGGGTCATGAAAATGTCTCGCACCCCCGAGATGTGAACCGGCAGAGAAGCTGCACCCTGTTGTGCATTAGCGGCCTCACATACAAACAGGGGTTGAAGCTATCAAACATAATAAAAATCCCCGTTCAGTAAATGTAAATTTTTAATACATGCGTTTTAATAAATAAATAAATAAAATATCGTGACCAGCAATCAGCTGTATCTCCGTCGTTGTAAATCAGTTAGAAGCACGATACGTGTAAGCTGATGTGGCTGGTTCAAATGGCTCTGAGCACTATGCTTCTGCGGTCATCAGTCACCTAGAACTTAGAACTAATTAAACCTAACTAACGTAAGGACATCACACACATCCATGCCCGAGGCAGGATTCGAACCTGCGACCGTAGCGGTCGCTCGGTTCCAGACTGTAGCGCCTAGAACCGCACGGCTAAGCTGATGTGGACAAAGGTAGAACCACATGAGTATTGTAATACAAATTTGTTCCACAGTAGTTGGTGAAGTAGTGGTTTGAGCAAATGTGTCCACTGCATAGACGAAATTGTTTAGATAATTCTGTCACATTCAGATGTTTGAGAGACACAGAGCGGTAACATTAGCTCCCCGTTAAGATCGACTTCTTCATTTGCTAATAAATACATGATTATTCATAAGTACATCTGTGCTTTCAGAAGATGACAGTAGCGTAAAACTTATGGACATACTGAAAAAGACACATCAGTGGATAAAGCAACTTGTAACCTCACCCAGTTTTTACCATATTGTCAAGAATTTAAAACCAGTCACTCGTGTACCCTAGTACTGTCTTTCAACTGTCACGTTTCGAGCAGCAATGCAGTTGTGCTACCTTCACCCTCACGCATGCCACACACGAAAACAAGCTGTGGAAGTTAAAGTTTGGCTGTTCTCATTAATCACTGATATTTAGAACTTCCTTCCAAATTAAGAACAGACTTTACAATTTTGGCAAGCCATAAGTGAGTATTGATCTCTTTCAGAACCACTGAAACAGACTATGTTATAAAATTCGGATTTTTGGGTAGATATGAATTTCGGTTCTTCCCATATAAAAGATGATCACAAACACTTCACTGCACTCCTTACCCGCATTATCGTTTTCATAACTTGGTTATATCCACCAAACAACAGGATGAGAGCAGCAGCTACCTTATCATAGGTATTTCAATATGAAATAAATACTAAAAGTCAAATACAATGGTCGCCGGTCCTGACGGAGCAAATTATGTACTTTGCTTTTGTACTTATCTAAAATTGTTATTTGATTTTCCTTTAATAAAGCATGTTACTTGAGAACATGATGGACAAAAGCTAGGTTATAATTATGTAGCTTATTACCTACCATGTTTGACAAAAAACGGATGTGGAGTGTTTACTCGAAATAATTTATTATGAACTTGAAAAAATTGAAATTAACCGTGGCAATAGTAGGTATATTATGCAGATTCAGGTGCAGAATGCGTTGTTGCCAGATTTGCCTCTCCTCTTTTGGCATCATGCACTGTCCCCCTCCCCTTCCCCAACCCCACCCCTCTGAAGTAGCCTAATTGATCTATGTATAAAACAGTGTGAAACCGAAAAATGGCTGGAAATTCAAAATAGCCCAGTTTTGGTGAACAAGTGTACCCCAACCTCATGTTACATCACTGTGGAATTAGAGCTGTTGTCGTAAGTACAAACAGATGACAAATCCAAATGGTGCATTGCCCTGTTACGATTATAGATGGATGACGTGGGATACTGATTCAGCCTGCATGGTTGCCGGATTTCGTGGATTTTCCTTGGCCCTCGTGGCAGTCTGGGCCTGCATGAGCTTCTGTTCACAGTCAGAACATGAGATGTTTGTTTCCTCTTCAGGTCCAAGCCTGTTAGTCAAAAGATGTTTCTCTCCATCCAGTCTGATACTGTAGGCTACATAAACATATTTTTCACCCTGCAGCTAGTAATCAGTTTGGACTTGCCTGATAAACTACTTTCAGTTCAGCTCACTTCAAATTCGATTAAATTCAATTCTAATTCAGTTCAGTACAATTGAAATTGAATTCAGTTCAAAATCGAGAGCCCATGTTCCCTAAGTTTAAAAATGTTGCTAGCCCAGCTGTCCAAAGTTTACACAATTGCCACTATGACATTACAGTGTAAACAGTTTTTCTCTGATGTTAAAGTTTCAGCTCTATTCCATCCATCCCTTTGACATCACAGTTTAAACAACTGTCACCCATAGTTCCAATCTGACTTGTACGAAGTTTAAATCCAATTGCAATGTGCTTAAACAACTGCCATCACTGGTCGGAGAGCATTGATCCCAAATTTAAAATAGTGAAAAATTCACTTACCTTAATTTTAAAATGTGGGCATGCCCTACGGTTGTCGAAACTAGCCCACTTATCCTAACTTTAAAAATGTATAGCTCTCTAGTGCAGTGTGTATGGTTGCCAAGCACTCGTCACTGTCATATATGGTAGGATAGGAATACGAAAGGGATACCCTTGCGTGTTTGTTTGCACAAATACCGTGCCGAGGGGGAGGAACTGCTCCAAATCAGACAGCACTGTGACGGGCTTCCACAGTCCTTGTGTGTTGTAGCATTTCCGCGTCGCTCCTGCGAAGTCCTGAACCTATCGCTTTGCCAGCACTGGACGAGGCTGTGCCACAGTGTCGCACTCCGCAGTTCTCCACATCAGCCATAAAATTGCTGACAGAATGTAATGCAGACCATTGCAGAGCACACAGTGTGCCATTATAAGAAGGCTGCTAGTCAGTGCCATGTCATCTGTTAGGAACGTCAAAATTGTCATTGGCCTGTTGTACTCTACAGGCTGTGCACCGCTGCCACAGTTGGCTACATTATTTTGTACTTAAGAACTGTATGGTGTCACATTCTACTGCATGGTGGACCTGCCCTACATCTCCAACGATCTGTGTAGCAATGTATGGTTGATGTTATTTTAAATTACGGGTCTAAGGAGTATAGGATTGTGTTAAGTCATCGTTATAACGGTATTTTCTATAAAACTTCACTTGTATATTTCACGAAAAGAACGTCCACACTCTCAAGGTATCTGTTGGTGCACAGCTGTAATGGTCCTATGAGTTCACGCAGACTGTAGCGTGCTGGTCAGTTCTGATACTGAGGTGTGGTTAAGGCCTTAGGAATGCACTTGTGTAACTGGCTGCTAAGCAGGGTTCGATGTTGGAATGTACAGCGTGCATGAGATATACATCACGACATTATTATACTGAGTGAGCTCGGGTGGATATGGAACAGCTGAGCAAGGGATACAGTTGTGGTGGTAAGGAGGTCCGTCGTGCAGTAGAGTATGACACCATACCGTTATTAAGTGTGAAATAATGTAGCCAACTATGGTAGAAGTGCACAACCTGTAGAGAACTGACAAATGTCCACATTCCTAATGATGATGTGGCTCTGCCTAGCAGCTAGAAGCAGCCTCCCTGTAGGAGCACACTGTAAGCAATTCGACAGTAGTTGTGGAGTATTGTGGAGTGAGAGACAGTGCGGTGAGGCCTCACCCTCCTCGGATGACAGGTCTGTAAATAATGATGCAAGTGCGTCGTTTTCTTGTTCTTATCCTACCATATATAACAGTGATGAGCGTTTGGTAATCACATAGACTGCACCAGTGAGTTATACTATTTTAAAGTTAAAATAAGTGATCTAGTCCTGACAACAAGGTAAGTGAATTTCTCACCATCTTAAATTCAGGATGAGTGAATTTTTTGAATATCCTCTCCCAGCAGTGGCGGCAGTTGTTTAAGCATAGTGCAAACAGACTCAAACTTAGGAGAAGTCAGATGCAAACTACGGATGAAAATTTTATAAACTGTTATGTCAGAGGGTTGGGGGGGGGGGGTCAAAGTGTCTAAAATTTCATGTCACAGTGGAATTATTTAATCTTTAATGTTATAAGGGCAATTGTTTGGAAATCTGGGCTAGCAACATCTTTAAATTAAGGGAAAGTGCGCTCCCGATACTAAGTTAATTGAATTTAATTTCACTGGATTTGAACTCGAACTGAACTGAATAGAAACTACGATTGCAGGACGTCTGCTTACTAGCTATAAGGTGAAAAACATGTTTACATATTCACAGGCTCAGGCTGGCATCTTGTCACTAGCAGACAGACTTGGACCTGTAGGGGGAACAAACACCTTATTTTTCGTGGCTGTGAGTTGCAGACCATGCAGACTCAGACTGACACAAGGTCTCAGGAAAACCCAGGCAGTCTGGCAAAAATCAAGACTGCCTCAGTATGCCTGGTCAGTCACCTTGTGTTCCATCAGGATAATGTTATATGAAATCTTGGATTTCACCCCAATTTATACTTATGACATCAGCCCTAATTCCACAATGACATCACACAAGTGGAGGGAAAACCCTGTAACCAAATTGGGTTTTTTATTTAATTTCCCTCTACTTTTTCAATATCCCACCATTTGTAACTTCCCCGTCATTTTATACATGGGCTATGGCAACAGACGATAGATGCTATTGCCTTCGATAACAGCACGACATTGCCTGCAGCTCCTGTCTGGGCTTGTAACCATTTCGGTTGGACCCTAGGCGACTGGAAAACCGTGGCCTGGTCAGATGGGTCACGATCCCAGTTGGTTCGAGTGTGACAAAGACTCCACGAAGCCATGGGCCCAAGCTCTCAACAAGGCTCTGTACAAGCTGATGGTGGCTCCATAATGATGTGGGCTGTGTTTGCATGGAATGGACTGGGTCCCCTGGTCCAAATGAATCTATCATTGACTGGAAATGGCTATGTTTGGATACATTTGCAGCCATTCATGGACTTCATGTTCCCAACCAATGATGACATGCCACCGAGCCACAATTGTTCACAATTGGTTTGAAGAACACTCTGAACAATTCGATCTAATGATTTAGCCACCCAGATCACCCGACATGAATCCCATCGAATATTTATGGGACATAATAGAGACTCCAGTTCGTGCACACCATCCTGCACTATCAAGATTTTCGCAAATATGGACGACTGTAAAGTCAACATGGCTCAGTATTTCTGCAGAGGCCTTCCAACGAATTGTTGAGTATAAGACATGTCGAGTTGCTGCACTACACTGGGAGAAAGAAGGTCTGGCACGATATTAGGAGTAACTTTTTTCACCACATTGCACTTACTGCCAATGTGAAAGCCGACCACTCCGAATATACGTTAACACAACAATTTAGTTTTTAAGTAAAAGATATATTAACACTGTCATTGCACACAGTAACATCTAACGCAAAAAATCAGACTTCAGGCACACACAGATACGATTATTTCTCCTCATAGAATTCTAGATACCAGAGTACTTGAATGTTCTTGATCTGTAGTAGATGAGCAGTCAAAATTAGATGCGATGAACAAGATAACACAGTTTCTTCATGTCTCTGTTAAAATATGAGGGCTTTTCGGAAAGAAAGGAACGATTGAAACTTCCTGGCAGATTAAAACTGTGTGCCTAACCGAGACTCGAACTCGGGACCTTTGCCTTTCGCGGGAAAGTGCTCTAGCATCTGAGCTACCGAAGCACGACTCACGCCCGGTCCTCACAGCTTTACTTCTGCCAGTATCTCGTCTCCTACCTTCCAAACTTTACAGAAGCTATCCTGCGAACCATGCAGAACTAGCACTCCTGAAAGAACGGATACTGTGGAGACATGGCTTAGCCACAGCCTGGGGGATGTTTCCAGAATGAAATCTCATTCTGGAAAGGAACGATTGGTTGCGAAATGGAAACCATGGGGAAAATCAAAACCATTTTATTTGCAATAGTTACCAGTAGTGGGGTTAGGAGAGAATGCTGACACTTTGCATAGTTGCCAGATATATCCAAGATGGTGGCGATAACGTCATCCAAGATGGCGGCCTGTGGACTTGGCAACAGTGCATGACATCATCCAAGATGAAGGCTGTGACGTCATTCAAGATGGCTGATTTTGGCGGGAAAATAAGTTAATTTGGCTGCCTCCACTATCCCAAAACCCTCTCCCCTCCCCCAGAAAATGGCGGGAAGTTCTAATTCCATCAGGACAATGCAACACACCTCATTTAACCGAAGAAAATGGTGGGAAGATAGGTCACATGGGCTACCTCCACTAACCCAACTCATCCTAACGCCACCTCCTCCTAGGAAATGGTGGGAAGTTTGAATTTTGGAGGGAAGATAGGTCAATTGGGCTACCTCTACTAACCTAAGAAAAAGGCGGGAAAGAAAGGGCATCGGGGATACCTCCACAAACCTAAGTCACCTGACCACCACCTCTTCCTAGGAACTAGAGGGGAAAATGACTCAGACTGTGCTGGACATAACTCTTTATTTTGCATGAAACATTTACTAAAAAATTAGAGGCGGTACCACCATCAAGAGAAGTCACCACAAGGTCCGGAGGCCAACTGACATAGTACAAAGTACCGCCACCACAGGGCACTGTCGTCCATTCCATGATGTAATCCAAGATGTCTGGACGGGAAAATGACTCAGCCTGCGCTGGGCTGCTGGAGACACACAGACAGCTCCTAAATTATCGAAACAATTTCAGTACTCAGCACACAAGCATACTAACTTCTCCTAAATAATGCAGCACACTGACGTGCAGACACAAAATCAACTCGTAAACTGTCCAATTAATGCATTGCACAGCCTACAGACATACTCACAAAATAATGCTACCGACATGCGAACAACATGCGCAGGCACTGCCCGCCACCCACTCTCCACTGGACTGTACAGGAGGCTACCGCACACACTCCCAAAAGTCGGGATGCACCGACAGCCCCCACGGCCATCAGCTGCCAAGCCACGCACAGGTGCCAGTTCAGATCCCTCAAGCACGAGGTGGTGACATCCCTTTCATACTTCACACCTGAGAAATTCCTCTCAAAATAAATGATCACTTAAGCTCTGTTGCTTACGCGACTGAATGGGAGCGAAGACCTATTTGCAGGGCGCACATGCTCAAAGGGCGCTCATGCGTCGACGCCGCTGTGAGCCACTGCCGGACGTAAGCCAGCGTGAGCCATCGCTTACACGCCGCTGCTGCCTACAGTAAGTAGGTGAAAGTTGGGACTATATATATATATATATATGATTAAAACAGTACATATGTACATAAAACTACCTAGGTCAGTTGGACTCTTAATGGTGGTAAACCTGCTGTGGGTAAGACTGTTAAATGTCCAGGTTTATTGTACCTTGTAAATATTGACAGACATAGGTGAAGGACAACAACAAGATAATCGTTGAAGCAACAAGTAGCAGGTGATACTGACAACAATAATACTTAGTTGTCAAACCTGATGCAACCCAGCATAAACACACACACACACACACACACACACACACACACACACACACACACATACATATATATATATATATATATATATATATATATATATATATATATATATATATGTATGTATATATAGAACTATGTTATCTTGCTGACAACGCTAATAATTAGGCGCCAGACCCCCTGCAATCCAAAATATACATACATAAATGGGGTTTAAACTGCAATATATATATATATATATATATATATATATATATATATATATAAACTAAACCCATGTAATCAACCAAGTCACAAGCACAGAGTACAAGTGCTAGAGGCTGTAAAACATTTTAAAATAACAGTAATTTCAACTGTGCACTCACTGAACACTCAACATCGCTCTGTTGAGAGGCTCCTCTTGTTGCTTGCCGTTAAACAAATTTTCATTGAATGGTCCACGTTAACAACAACAGGAAAATTCGGGGAACACTACAAGAAAGCCACAATACGAATCAGCAAGATGCAAACTTGCAGGTCAAGTTAACAATATACCATTTAACAGTGAACACACACACACGACCACAGGCAGATTCAAACTGTCAAATGGTGAGCATCGCTCTACCAGAAGGCAATCTCGCCAGTCCAACCTCATGGGAAGCAAAACAAATAGCAAACAACTGGCACATACTAGCAACACAGAGACTAGTCTGCATGAGGCAGCTTCGAATACCCTCCCGAAATGCAGCCATCCACACAGGCTACCTGCGATCAACTGCCCATACTCTAGTATGTCCCCTCTGTCCATAAGCTGCCACCGATGCCACGCTAAGCACCGTGATCCCCTCTGGCGATGCGCCAGAGGAGTAAGGGCACAGCTCTATTTGTACTAATATAAGAAAATGTTAGGAAATAAAGGGCACTTGGGCTACCTCCACTAACCTAAGTCATCTGACTGCCACCTCTTCCTAGGAACTGGAGGGGAAAAGGACTCAGCCTGTGCTGGACATAAGTCTTCATTTTGTATGCACTATTTATTTAAACAATTAGAGGCAATGCTACCATCAAGTGTAGTCACCACGAGGTCCAGAGACCAACTGACCTAGTACATAGTACAGCCACGAGAGTACACTGTCGTCCATTCCAGGATGTAATCCAAGATGGTGGGGGAAAATGGAGGGAAACAGTGTGGTCGCCATGGGGTCTGCAGTCCAACTGACCTAGTATGCAGTACCACCACCAGACAGTGCTGTCGTCCATCCCTTGATGTAACCCAAGATGGCTGTCTGGAGGGGATACTGACTCATCCTGCGCTGGGATGTTGGAGAGAGGAAGAACTGTACTTCATTTATTTTGGACCAATTTGTTTAGGGATGGATTTTAGATAATATATTTATCACACTGATACAAAACACGCACTATGACATGCTTGGGGTCACGCCACACAGCCTACAGACCTGTAAACTACTAGTAAATTACCGAAATAATGCTCTACAGGCACACAAACAACTCCTAAATTACCGAAATAATTTCAGTACACAACACACAGACATGCAAACTCCTCCTAAATAATACAGTGCACTGAAGTACAGACACAAAACCAACTCGTAAACAGTCCAAATACCAGAAATGCTCGCAAAATAATGTATCAGACACACAAACAAACTACGCAGGCACCGCATGCTTCCTCTCCACTGGACCGCACAGGAGGCTACCGCACACACTCCCAGAATTCAGGATGGACCAACAACCCCCACAAAGTGACGCAGCCGTCTGCTGCCAAGCCACGCACAGGTGCCTGTTTGGGTCCCTCAAGCATGAGGCGGCGGCATCCCTTTCATACTTCAAACCCGAGAAATTCCTCTCGAAATACATGATCACCTAGGCGCCATTGCTGACACTACTGGATGGGAGCAAAGACCTATTTGCAGAGCGCAGATGCTCCAAGGGCGCACTTGCGTCGACGCCGCCGCCGGTTTCAAGCCAGCGCAAGCCAGTGCTCTCATGCCCCTGCTTCCTACAGTGAGCAGGTGAAAGTTGGGTCTATTTTCGGGTATACAGTTAGAGTTTTTCGAGTGATTTACTGACATCACAGAACTCAAAGGCGCGCTCACCGGTCCCATACACGAGACACCTCTGGGCAGCACATGTGTTTACTGTTGCTGACATGATACCTATAGATACCGATGTCACGGAATAGCACAGGGTGCATTGTTCCTAGCGATCCTAATGGGACATGCACGCTGCATCTAGTCATGCATGAATACCCAGCTTGGGTAATGCATCACGCGAAATGTTCCCCTGCTATAAATATATGTCTCAGAAATGTTAAACGTTCTCACCACTAAAAGCATCTGCATGCTCGTGATAACAGCGTTAATCCTAAAACCATTCTTGTTGTTTGGAAAGAGAGCACTCTCTAAGAACAGGCAGGGGGAAATCAGAACAATTACGCAAACAGAATTCGAAGCACTTTCTTACAGAAGAGCAAAAAATGGCCGGAATTTTCGGTAATAGAGCGTTATGGTTGTATTTTGTACAGATCAACATGTCGCACCGGCAGTTAATCCCTGCAAAGTGGCCTACAGACCTGCAAATACAGAAAGGCTATTAGTCAATTACACTGCTCTGCCACTGAGGACAGGAGCTTGAATATTAGAGGGCGAAACAGGTCTCCAACCCAGCAACACATCGTACCATGTTGATGTAGTAAACATGCAATTGGTATCCTGCGCCATGCAGAATCAGTCCTTTTACGTCATTCGTCCATATACCATGAAGACAGACAGCACCGTATACACTCCTTGCAGCACTAGATATTTACCTGCGAGGTCGGCGGTCATCCACCCCCAACAGGTGACCAGAGCACCCTCAATGGGCCGAAATCTCTCAGAACTGTTCTAGAAACTCGGGCTCGTTCTCCCTCGGCACAAACGCGTTACTGTTTCTGGTCCAGACCTGCTTGGTTGCTTGCTTTTCTACAACCATCTCCAGACTCTGGGACTAAGTATTACTGTTGTCAGTAACACCTGCTACTTGTTGCTTCAACGATTATCTTGTTCTAGTTCTTTATCTATGTTAATATTTAAAAGGTACAATAAATCTGGGCATTTAATAGTCTTACCCACAGCAGGTTTACCTGGTAGCTTACAGCCATCAGCTGTAGTATTCGGGGCTTGTTGCTTGGTTGATCATATTTTTGTACTTTTATGTACATCTGTACTGTTTAAATCTTTTATACAGTGTGGTCCATTGCTCGTGACCACTCCAAATATCTCACGAAATAAGAGTCAAATGAAAAAACTACAAAAAACGAAACTTGTCTAGCTTGAAGGCGGAAACCAGGTGACGCTATGGTTGGCCCGCTAGGTGGCGCTGCGATAGGTCAAGCGGATATCAACTGCATTTTTTTAAATAGAAACCCACACTTTTAATTACATATTCGTGTAGTACGTAACGAAATACGAATGTTTTAGTTGGACCACTTTTTTCGCTTTGTGATAGATGGCGTTGTAATAGTCACAAACATATGGCTCACAATTTCAGATGAACAGTTGGTAAGAGGTAGGTTTTTTAAATTAAAATACAGAACGTAGGTACGTTTGAACATTTTATTTTGGTTGTTCCAATGTGATACATGTACCTTTCTGAACTTATCATTTCTGAGAACGCATGCATTTACTGCGTGATTACCTGTAAATACCACATTAATGCAAAAAATGCTCAAAATGATGTCCGTCAACCTCAATGCATTTGGCAATACGTGTAACGACATTCCTCTCAACAGCGAGTAGTTCGCCTTCTGAAATGTTCGCACATGCATTGACAATGCGCTGACGCATTTTGTCAGGCGTTGTCGGTGGATCACGACAGCAAATATCCTTCAACCTTCCACACAGAAAGAAATCCAGGGACGTCAGATCCGGTGAACGTGTGGGCCATGGTATGGTGCTTCGACGACCAATCCACCTGTTATGATATATGCTATTCAATACCGCTTCAACCGCACGTGAGCTATGTGCCGGACATCCATCATGTTGTAACTACATCGCCATTCTGGCATGCAGTGAAACATCTAATAGTAACATCAGTAGAACATTACGTAGGAAATCAGCATGCATTGCACCATTTAGATTGCCATCGATAAAATGAGGGCCAATTATCCTTCCTCCCATAATGCCGCACCGTACATTAACCCGCCAAGGTCGCTGATGTTCCACTTGTCGCAGCCATCGTGGATTTTGCGTTACCCAATAGTGCATATTATGCCGGTTTACGTTACCGCTGTTGGTGAATGACGCTTCGTCGCTAAATAGAACGCATGCAAAAAATCTGTCATCGTCCCGTAATTTCTCTTGTGCCCAGGAGCAGAACTGTACACGACGTTCGAAGTCGTCGCCATGCAATTCCTGGTGCATAGAAATTTGGTACGGCTGCAATAGATGTTGATGTAGCATTCTCAACACCGAAGTTTATGAGATTCCCGGTTCTCGCGCAATTGGTCAGCTACTGATGTGCGGATTAGCAACGACAGCAGCTACACTACTGGCCATTAAAACTGCTACACCAAGAAGAAATGCAGATGATAAACGGGTATTCATTGGACAAATATATTATACTAGAACTGACATGTGATTACATTTTCACGCAATTTGGGTGCATAGATCCTGAGAAATCAGTACCCAGAACAACCTCCTCTGGCCGTAATAACGGCCTTGATACGCCTGGGCATTGAGTCAAACAGAGCTCGGATGGCGTGTACACGAACAGCTGCCCATGCAGCTTCAACGCGATACCACAGTTCATCAAGAGTACTGACTGGCGTGTTGTGACGAGCCAGTTGTTCGGCCACCATTGACCAGACGTTTTCAGTTGGTGAGAGATCTAGAGAATGTGCTGGCCAGGGCAGCATTCGAACATTTTCTGTATCCAGAAAGGCCTGTATCGGACCTGCAACATGCGGTCGTGCATTATCCTGCTGAAATGTAGGGTTTCATAGGGATCGAATGAAGGGTAGAGCCACGGGTCGTAACACATCTGAAAAGTAACGTCCACTGATCAAAGTGCCGTCAATGTGAACAAGATGTGACCGAGACGTGTAACCAATGGCACCCCATACCATCACGTGGGGTGATACGCCAGCATGGCGATGACGAATACACGCTTCCAATGTGCGTTCACCGCGCATGTCGGCAAACACGGATGCGACCATCATGATGCTGTAATCAGAACCTGGATTTATCCGAAAAAATGACGTTTTGCCATTCGTGCACCCAGGTTCGTCTTTGAGTACACCATCGCAGGCGCTACTGTCTGTGATGCAGCGTCAAGGGTAGCCGCAGCCATGGTCTCCGAGCTGATAGTCCATGCTGCTGCAAACGTCGTCGAACTGTTCGTGCAGATGGTTGTTGTCTTGCAAACGTCCCCATCTGTTGACTCAGGGATCGAGACGTGGCTGCACGATCCGTTACAGCCACGCGGATAAGATGCCTGTCATCTCGACTGCTAGTGATACGGATCCAGCACGGCGTTCCGTATTACCCTCCTGAAGTCAGCGATTCCATATTCTGCTAACAGTCATTGGATCTTGACCAACAAGAGCAGCAATGTCGCGATACGATAAACCGCAATCGCGCTAGGCTACAATCCGACCTTTAACAAAGTCAGTAACGTGATGGTACCCATTTCTCCTCCTTACACGAAGCATCACAACAACGTTTCACCAGGCAACGTCGGTCAACTGCTGTTTGTGTATGAGAAATCGGTTGGAAACTTTCCTCGTGTCAGCACGTTGTAGGTGTCGCCACCGTCGCCAACCTTATATGAATGCTCTGAAAAGGTAATCATTTGCATATCGCAGCATCTTCTTTCTGTAGGTAAAAGTTCGCGTCTGTAGCACGTCATCTTCGTGGTGTAGCAATTTTAATGGCCAGTAGTGTAAAACACCTACTTGGGCATCATCACTTGGTCCAGGTCGTGGTTGTCGTTTCACATGTGGCTGAACACTTCTTGTTCCTTAAATAACGTAACTATCCGGCGAACGGATGGATGGTGTTGTCAAGGATACCGAGCAGCATTCATAGCACACGCCCGTTGGGCATTTTGATCACAATAGCCATACATCAACACGATATCGACCTTTTCCGCAATTGGTAAACGGTCCATTTTAACACGGGTAATGTATCACGAAGCAAATACCGTCCGCACTGGCGGAATGTTAAGTGATACCACGTACTTATACGTTTACAGCGTCACCTATCAAAGAACGAGAAAAGTGGTCCAACTAAAACTTTCATATTTCTTTACGTACTAGACGAATATGTAATAAAAATGGGGGTTCCTATTTAAAAATACGCAGTTGATATCCGTTTGACCTATGGCAACGCCATCTAACGGGCCAACCATAGCGCCATCTGGTTTCCCACTTCAAGCTAGACGAGTTTCGTTCTTTGTAGTTTTTTCGTTTGATGCTTATTTCGTGAGATATTTGGCCCGGTCACTATCAATGGACCACACACACACACACACACACACACACACACACACACACACACACACACACACACATATATATATATATATATATATATATATATATATATATATATATATATATATATTGCATGGGGGCTTAATTACATGGAATGAAAATAATTTTTAGTTTTTTGATTTAGTAGCTGTCTGTCCGATTACGAAGTCTCGTAAACGGTTGGCCCTGACTAGTATTATTACGCTATCTGACTGCATAGAACAACAACAAAGAATGAAATGGAAATTTTCATTAACACAATTAATTAATTAAGTCCCCAGCAACTATAAAACCTACGAAACCAAGGCACAAGTGTAACTGTTCTGTGTGTGGAAGTATGACTCAACGTACACATCTGGCACGGTTCTTCTTCAATAACACAAGAAATTTTAAATAACATTTATACTGAATTAATTAAAGAAAATAGAAATACCATAATTACTCAAGAAAACCAGAATTACACTCTAATACAAGAACACAAGCCAGATGCTTTGTTGACTGAACCTGTAATGACGCATTATTTAAGACACTGAAATAATGAAAAAAAAACACAGAATATTTTACCTTCATATATACTGACGAAAAGCACTGTGATCATTACAGTATTTCCATTCGAACCATCTGCTGTCTAGCCCATCAAACAACTGCATAAAACATGGAACAACATCTCGACAAACACTGCCCACTAGCACATCTCAACACACACTGACTACTACGAGTCCTCGACAAGCACTCACTACTACGACATCTCAATAATCACTGACTACTACGAGTTCTAAACAAGCACTGCCTACCACGACATCTCAAGAATCACTGCCAGTGGAGGCGGCGGAACAATACTCTCTAGCGCGATCTCTGGCGCTGTGGCTCAGTGTAGCCACCTTTCATATGCCCACTAGCACATCTCAACACACACTGACTACTACGAGTCCTCGACAAGCACTCACTACTACGACATCTCAATAATCGCTGACTACTACGAGTTCTAAACAAGCACTGCCTACCACGACATCTCAAGAATCACTGCCAGTGGAGGCGGCCGAACAATACTCTCTAGCGCGATCTCTGGCGCTGTGGCTCAGTGTAGCCACCTTTCATATGCCCTTCCTCCACGGGCTAGAATTTGATGGTATTTTTGCCAGCATTGGTGGTGAAAATACCACCAAATTCGTCAAAAAATACAGACAAAAATAAAAGATAATATTAATCCGTAAATATCACATACTAGATAAAATTTTGGCTTTGCACTGACCTTTCAATAACCTAATACATAAAATACAGTAAGCAATACAAATTCTTTCATACATGTGACTTTACATAACAGTTTACACAAGTATTATGTGGTTAAACAGTTCAATCAATAGCGTCAGCAATGACGAATATGTGCAGGTAAGAGTCTCATAACTTTTCACAAACAGTAATACACAAAAAATCAGTTTATACAATTATTAACATAAACGCTTTCCATAGCTCAAGAATAAGCAGTTGACAGTTCCAGCAGTAGCACCCAGCAATGGTCAACAGGTGCAAATACCAACAAGTGACATCTTCACTAGAAGCAGTCCCATCAGTTGCACCCAGCAATGTTGAACAGGTGCAGATATCAACAAGTAACATCTTTTCAGTAGAAACAGTCCATCAGTGGCACCCAGTAATGTTGATCAGGTGCAGACACCAACAAGTAACACCATTTCAGTATAAGCAGTTCCATTAGTGGCACCAGCAATGTTGAAAAGGTGCAGATATCAACAGGTGACATCTTTGCAGTAGAAGCAATCCATCAGTGGCCCCCAGCAATGTTGAGCAGGTGCAGACATCAACAGGTGACATATTTTCAGTAGAAGCAGTCCATCAGTGGCACCCAGTAATGTTGAGCAGGTGCAGACATCAACAAGTGACATCATTTCAGTAGAAGCAGTCCATCAGTGGCACCCAGCAATGTTGAACAAGTGCAGACACCAACAAGTGACATCATTTCAGTAGAAGCAGTCCATCAGTGGCACCCAGCATTGTTGAGCAAGTGCAGACATCAACAGGTGACATCTTTTCAGTAGAAGCAGTCCATCAGTGGCACCCAGCATTGTTGAACAGGTGCAGACAGCCACAAGTGACATCATTCAGCAGAAACAGTTCCATTAGTGGCACCCAGCAATGTTGAGTAGGTGCAGACACCAACAAGTGACTTTATTTCAGTAGAAGCAGTTCCACCAGTGGCACCCAGCAATGTTGACAGGTGCAGACAGCAACAAGTAACATTATTTCAGTAGAAGCAGTCCATCAGTGGCACCCAGTAATGTTGAACAGGTGCTGACCGCAGTCCATAATATTCACTATCACTAATCACACTGTTCATCAGCAGAAATTAAACATGTCCTAGTGGCACCAATCATGTAGAAAAAGTGCAAATCACAGTCCATAATATTCCCTATCACTAATCAGTCAGTTACTCAAAGTTCATTAGCACAAATTAAACATTTCCAAGTGGCACCCATTATGTTGAACAAGTGCAGGTAACAGTCCACAATATTCACTATCACTAATGAGACAGTTCAGTCATGAACAATAGTTTGAGTGCACACACAATTAACAAAATTATTATCAATGCTCTTACACTAAACATACAAATCATAATAAACGCACAAATGATATCAGGTAGTTGTCATATTAACTATTACAATACACAAATAGCAGTAAACCTATAATATTTATGGGTGTCAGTGCAAGGCACAACAACAAGTAAAATAATATTTAGGAGATAGATTGGGATCACTTCTCTGGGATTATAAAAGGAAAACACACAAAACACACTCACTCATCTTTCATCCACATTTAGTGCTCCTGTGTAGTTGAATAGTGTGGTGTCACCGCCAGACACCACACTTGCTAGGTGGTAACTTAAATCGGCCGCGGTCCTGTAGTACATGTCGGACCCGCGTGTCGCCACTGTGTAATCGCAAACCTAGCGCCACCACATGGCAGGTCACAAGACACGGACTAGACCTCGCCCCAGTTGTACGGACGACATAGCTTGCGACCAGACGTACGAAGCTTTCCTCTCATTTGCCGAGAGACAGATAGAATAGCCTTCAGCTTAGTCCATAGCTACGACCTAGCAAGGCGCCATTTGTACCAGTGCTTATAGCGTACTAATATTCAAGAGAGATGTATTCCAACAAGAGAATAAAGTTAAGTATTATAACACTACGTACTTTTCTTTAGTGCATTAATAAGTCTCCTGTTCCAGTACTTCAAGCCCGTCTGCGTTAGTTTAGCGTGCACCTAGCTACCTCATTGTGTCTATGCTGTATGAGCTAGACACAACATTATTTGGCGCCGAGGAGTGGTGCCGCGCCCACGTTGCATAAATTGATTGTACTTTGCTCTGATTTGCTTGTGTCATGGCTTCGCCACAATCTCCAGATGTACTGTCCGACTTTTTTCGCTTGCAGAATCAGCAGACGCAGGCGTTCCTGGAAGCCCTTGGACAGCTCGTCCAGGGTCAACGTGCGCTGCAAAACGATGCGGCAGCCGCCGCTTCTTCGCTACCGCTGCCACAAAACGCTGTTGCACCTCCCTTTCGGCCATACGTGGCGGCCGATGAGACCTGGCACGAGTGGTCTCGCCAGTTCAACTTTCATCTAGCAGCCTACAGAATTCAAGGTAAAGAGCGGCAGCCGTTTTTGCTTTCTTGTGTCGGTGTGTCTACCTACCGTGTGATAGTGAAATTGTTTCCCCGACGCGACGTAGCAACTCTGTCCTACGACGAAATTTTGTCTGCTTTAGATGCCTATTTCAAAGAAACAGTAAATGTAGTTGCAAAACGGTATACGTTCTTTCGTACAAAACGTACGGCCGGTCAGACTAATAGGGAGTGGGTAGCAACTTTGCAAGGACTTACTAGGGAGTGTGCATTTGAATGTGACTGTGGACTTCCTTATTCAGACACTATGGTGCGTGATGCAATAGCACAGAACGTTTCTGATGTTCGCATAAGGGAACAGATTTTGAAACTAGTAAATCCCTCCCGTCAACAAGTGATAGACATATTGGATAGGCAAGACACACTTGACTTTGCTCAGGACTCCTTTGAAACTTCGCCAGCAGTGTGTCACATTCACCGGCCCGCCAGGCCCGCTGCACGGGACGCTAGGCGGCCCTCGCGCCCGTCGCAGCAGCGGCCGCCTACCTTGCAAACACGTGCGCCGCGTAAGCAAGCAAATGCAGTGAAATCATGCCCGCGGTGTGCAACTAGACATTCGCGTGAAAATTGCCCGTCACGCCAAGCTATTTGCTTTTACTGTCGAAAGAAAGGACAAGTTCAAAGTGTTTGCCAGAAAAAGCTTAGATCCGACAATCACAATAATTCCAGGCCTTTTGCTTCGCGCCGGAATCGAACCCAGGACAATCGGGCTCGTGGACCTTCACCCATGGACATTCATGTAGTTCATTCCCACCCGTCCAGTGACACTTTAGCTAACAGTGACTGTGTTCGTCCCACCACAAGTGTGCGTCGACGTCGCCGGAATTCCCGTAAAGTCGCAAGTGCTTCTGTACCTGTATCAGTTCAAATTGCACGTGACAGTCGCTCTTGTCGTCAGCAGGACAATAAACTTTTTGTGGACTTAGACTTTGAAGGCACAGTGATACCATTCCAGCTCGATACCGGAGCTGCTGTATCATTGCTTAACCACGACACATACAAACAACTGGGCAAACCGCCATTGCGTGCCGCAAATGTTAAGTTACATAGTTACTCAGGACAGCATATACCTGTGTTAGGACAGTGCAGCCTTATTGCCACATACAAGGGACAAACAAAACTTGTGTCATTTTACGTTCTTCGTTCTTCTACTGCAGTGAACTTGTTTGGTTTAGATTTGTTTCAATTGTTTAATTTGTCTATAGTAAATCAGGTCCTATCAGTGAATCAGACTGAGCCTTCCGCCAGTGTTTCTAGTCTTTGTGAAGAATTTGCAGACACTTTTGCACCGGGCCTTGGTTGCGCTACGAACTATGAAGCACATTTGGAATTGAAAGACAACGCGCAACCGAAATTTTTCAGAGCGCGCAATGTTCCCCACGCATTGCGTGATGAGGTCGCCAGAACATTGCACGATTTAGAATCTCAAGGTGTAATTGAACGTGTGCAGGCTTCTCTCTGGGCCTCACCCTTAGTAATTTTGCCAAAACCTTCCGGAAAACTGAGACTTTGTGTGGACTTCAAGGCGACTGTGAATCCACAACTTGTGACTGCTACTTTTCCTTTGCCCCGCCCGGAAGATCTTTTTGACAAACTGTGCCCGGGAAAATATTTTTCAAAATTGGACCTCGCCGATGCGTACTTGCAGATACCTGTGGACGCAGACTCCCAGCGCGTCTTAGTGGTACACACGCATCTTGGCTTGTATCGCATCAAAAGACTGCCATTAGGGTGTGCATCCACACCTGCTTTCTTTTAGCATTAATTCCAAACAGGTTTGTGCGCAATGCTTCTTCCATTTCAGCTCCGCTTCTTCGCTTACGCCGTAAAGGTGTTCCGTTCGTCTGGACGACGGAATGCGAACGCGCCTTTCGCCAGTTGAAATCGGCGTTACTTTCAAATACTTGCCTTACGCCATTCGATCCCCGAAAACCCCTTTTGTTGATGGTAGATGCATCGGATTTCGGGATCGGTGCTGTGCTTGCGCACAAGGATGGCTCGCATGATCGCCCTATTGCCTTTGCGTCAAAATTGCTCTCATCTGCGCAAAGAAATTATTCACAAATAGAGAAAGAAGCTTTAGCTCTCGTGTTTGGTGTTACCAAGTTCCATGACTTCTTGTATGGTCGTCACTTTACAATCATCACGGACCACAAACCTTTGACATCGCTTTTTCATCCGAACAAGCCTGTACCTCCACGTACAGCGCAGAAATTCATTCGCTGGTCACTTTTTCTCTCGCAGTACCGCTACGGTATCTTGTATCGGTCCACTGCTAAGCACGGAAACGCTGATGCGTTGTCCCGTTTGCCTGTTGCTGAGGATAAAGCATTCGATTCTTCCGAACTTGCTTGCATGTTCATTGATTCAGACACCGATGACGTGGTCGCATCGTTTCCGATTGATTTTCGTCGTGTCGCTACAGCCACAGCTGCTGACCCTGTCCTTGCTACTGTTTTGCGTTTTGTTGCTACGCAATGGCCCTTGTCAAAGTCGCGGATCGAGGATCCTTTGGTTCGCCGTTTTTTTGCTCACAAGGAGAGACTTTTTGTACGACGTGGTGTTTTGTTGTTGCGTTCTGATAATGATCAATCCCGAGTCGTGGTCCCACGATCGTTACAGTCCTCTGTCTTAAAGCTTCTTCACCAAGGACATTGGGGTATAGTGCGTACGAAACAACTTGCTCGTCAGCACTGTACTTGGTTCGGAATCGATGCTGCGATTACAAATATGTGCTCCTCTTGCGTGGCGTGTGCCGAACAACAATCCGCACCGCCGCGGAAATTCTTTGCATGGCCGAAAGCCACTTCCCCTTAGCAACGCTTGCACATCGATTTTGCTGGTCCATTCTGGAATGCTCGATGGTTGGTTGTGGTCGATGCTTTCAGTAATTTTCCTTTTGTTGTCCGGATGTCTTCCACGACGTCTTCTGCCACAATCCAAGCCTTGTCTGCTATCTTTTGCATTGAAGGTCTTCCGCAGACTATTGTTTCCGACAATGGCCCACAATTCATGTCCGCAGAATTTCAGTCATTCTGCCAGGCCAATGGTATTCAACATCTGACATCCGCGCCGTTTTCCCCTCAGTCCAACGGTGCCGCGGAACGATTGGTCCGGACTTTCAAGTCCCAGATGTTGAAATTGAACGAGTCGCATTCTCGGGAGGACGCTTTGTTGCTCTTTTTGTCTTCGTATCGCTCTCAGCCCCGCGATGGCCGCTCGCCGGCTGAATTGCTCCATGGTCGATCTCATCGCACCCTGATGTCTTTGCTGCATCCGCCGCATCAGGTTCCTGTGCAGCGGCAGACTCCGGTTTTTGCTCCTGGCGACGTTGTCTATTATCGCAACTATCGCGGTTCACAGCGTTGGCTCGCAGGGCGCATTCTTCGCTGCCTCGGCCGCGCGATGTATTTGGTTTTGGGGGCCTCTGGTGAGGTGCGTCGGCATCTCAATCAGCTGCGCCTCTGTCGTCGCCTGGGTTCTGCCGCTGCTTTCAGCGACGGTGCCGTCAGGTCAGCGCCCTGGGGACCCATCTACTGGCTCGCCTCATCCCCAGGTGTTACCGACGCTGCCTTCCCTTTTGCCTCATGGCGTCGCGCCGCCGCCGCCGCAGCCGCCGCCGGCGCCGCCCGCAGCGGACGCTTCGCTGCAGCCGCCTGGCGCCTCCCTGGGTCACGCGCCGCCGCTCGCTTCCCGTGACCAGCCGTCCTCCGCCATGGACCTCTTGCCCGCTCCGGACCAGATGTCGTCTTCGCCCGTCGGGTGCTCCGACCACATGGAGGTCGACCCTTCGGCCCCTCTTGTCTCCTTACGTGCGCATACACCTCATGTTGACGTGCACCCTGGACTAGGTTTGCAGGCGTTTCCTAGCTCCCCTCGGACCGAATGGCCGGGTGCGGGTGGCACAGCCTCGCCTGTTGTTAGGCTCCCCACCTCATCGCATACGTCAACATGGGGTCCTCCCCACGGCGGGCGGAAGCCTTATCTCACGACCGTTCGCCGATTTGCGGGGGAGGACTGTGGTGTCACCGCCAGACACCACACTTGCTAGGTGGTAACTTAAATCGGCCGCGGTCCTGTAGTACATGTCGGACCCGCGTGTAGCCACTGTGTAATCGCAAACCTAGCGCCACCACATGGCAAGTCACAAGACACGGACTAGACCTCGCCCCAGTTGTACGGACGACATAGCTTGCGACCAGACGTACGAAGCTTTCCTCTCATTTGCCGAGAGACAGATAGAATAGCCTTCAGCTTAGTCCATAGCTACGACCTAGCAAGGCGCCATTTGTACCAGTGCTTATAGCGTACTAATATTCAAGAGAGATGTATTCCAACAAGAGAATAAAGTTAAGTATTATAACACTACGTACTTTTCTTTAGTGCATTAATAAGTCTCCTGTTCCAGTACTTCAAGCCCGTCTGCGTTAGTTTAGCGTGCACCTAGCTACCTCATTGTGTCTATGCTGTATGAACTAGACACAACAAATAGTGTTAACTGTGTAAATGCAATTCTGTCAAAATTTTATGTTCATCATGTGTATCAAGTAGTAGTGGCAGCAATGTATAACAGTCAATAATAGTTAGTCAACGTCATAGTCATCATGTCAAGACCAATGTTTGCCAAGCCAGATCAAAATGTACGGTTGCTGAACAACTGTCAGTGTGCCAAGATATACAATTACTTCCTCTCTCCAAAAAAAGTATATACTGCTTAGTGATTTAACAAAGTGTGTGTGTAGACAATCTTCTTTCTACTTGAGTGTTCTAGTTTGCCATCTTCATCCTCCTTGTTCCATATAGACCAACCAAAAAAAAAAATGCTCCTCACTTACTTCACCTCTTATCCACCAAAACTCCAATAATCATCAGCATCACATAATCTCAATACTTCACTAATACCTCTTCAATACGTCGATACATATAAACCTTATCATCAATATCATTTACCTTACCTCTTGTCCACGAAAACTCCAATCATCATCACTTAATCTTAATACTTCAATAATTCCTCTTCACTACGTCGATATATATAAACCTCAGCACCAATATCATTTCACTTCCATAACAACTCTTTCCTCTAGTCAGTCTCCTCGAACAAGTACAGACAAAATCCTAGTGCAACTTCAATTCATCATCCCATACAATCCGAAGACACAGTGTCCACACACAACCTCTGTGTAATCCATCTGACCCAAATTTTCTACTCATTATTACATTTTGGTTACCTTGTCCATCATTAAATAAAAGAAATGCATACATGACCTCTAACAGACTTAGTTCGAATAACTCTCAGTAATTAAGTACGATTACGGAGTGTGAATGATCATAATATTTCACAGTGTGTACACCACTTCAAAAATTATGGCAAACAGAAGCAAACATGTGGAGTGTTTCTTGTGTCAAGTGTCACTTCCTATTTCAATTACTCACGAAAAATGCAGTGTAATAACTGTCAATGGTCTAACCTAGTGTTGGTATGTCATGTCGTTAGCTTCCTTCCTATTAGCATAAATTTATACAGCTTCCATAAAACCTCCAGCTCATGTGACTTCTATGAAGTTTCTTGTACTAATGTCGTTCGTAGAATTATAGCAGTTCATTTTCTTATCTTAAAAATATAAGGCACTGAGCGTAAGCAAAACATGCAATAGCGAGTAAATATACCAGTAGAGAACAGAATTTCGACAAGTGGATGCAGCACAATCCCTATAACGAGTCTCCGTCAAGCGAACAATCTATAATTAATACCATAGTGTGGCCTAAACTCCATGTACGTACACCTCATATCAGCATTTCTATATATAGCAAATTAAAGAATAGTTATGACAACAAAACAGAAATGTGTAAATATGCAAACCATACGCAAAGCAGCAAATATATATATCTCACACAATAAACAGGTCATTAGCATCATATCAGCATAAGCAAATAAATGTTCATACGTAACCTTAATAAGTAAATATGAAGGCGCAAGCAGATAAATCACAAAGTATATCTTACATACATAACCACAGTCAGCACAATTAATCAGTTGTCAATTACAATTTAAATAAATAAGCACAGCAGGCACACAATAAAAAAATATAACATCAGTGAAAAGGCATAGCAGCCAAGCGATGCATAATATACATAAGTAACAACACTGTTCATTAATCAATAATTGTCAAAATCAGTAAATGTACACAAGCACGTCGCTTCACAAGTAAATTCATGGAACATGAAATTTAGCACGAAGTCTGAATCACGTAATCGGGGGCAGCAAATTACGTCTAAAGTACGTACCTAGGTGGAATTATGTTACCTGAAAAATAAACTCAATTAATAGTTACCCTTTTTAGTTTATTACTTTTTTCTTCGAAATTACATTCTTCCTGAAATTTTCTCCATAGTAAGTCGTCTTAACGTCGGACATGCACAGAATTTACCTGAAGGTCTTAAATATTTTACACTACCGTATCCTGAAAAATACTGAACGTTAATAACATAATTTATAAAGTCACCATAGCTTTATACTGAATTTAATCCGAGAAATTAGACTGTGTATTTGTTTACGTCTGTCAGTGCATTCGCACTGAGCGCTCGATCAGCTGTAGACGCGTGACGTAGAAGGTGATTGTTTGCGGTCAACGACAGCCTTGTGCGGCGCGCAGACTGACTGAGTGTGTGCCGCCGCCAAAACACAGCGCGGTATCCTTGTATTCTCTGCATGTTTACATGTAGCTGTTAGTTTCTCTAAAGTATGTCATTCCACAAAAATTTTAACGTTAGATATGTGATGTATTCCCTTAGAGCGCCGAGATTTAAGAGTTTCTACTTCGACAGTGTTATCATGGATAATTTTGCGAATCCTATATGGACCGTTACAAAGCAGAAAAAATTTGCGACATAAGCCTTTTCCTTTATGAGACAAACGATGAGACTTAATTAACACCTTTTGACCAACTGACAAAATTTTTAAACGACCAGGACGTTTAGCTGATTTCTCTCTTCTAGCAGCCGCAGACGCAATATTTCGTAGAGCCAGGTTGACAACTTCAGAATGCCGCAGTTTCCGCGAAGGCGGAAAAGGAACGATTTCAGAAATGCGATTTGTTGGTACTTTATTTTTTAATATCAATAGAGGCGGTAAAGAAGTTGAGTCATTAGGAAGATCATTCAGAATGTTTTGAAAAATATGAAGATACTGATCCCAAGTTCTGTGATTCTGATGACAATAAAGACGGCACAATTTATTGATATCCTTCATCCATCTCTCTGAAGCATTAGATTGAGGGTGAAAAAGTGAAATAAAAATTGGTTTAATCTTACGACGCCGTAGAGTACGAAGCCAAATTTTAGAGCGAAACTGTGATCCATTATCTGATATAACCTTATCAACATGACCCACTTCTTTAAGAAAATGTTTGATGAAAGCGTTAGATACTGAACGAGCTGTTGCTTTGCGTAAAGGTGTAAAACACACATATTTTGATGTTAATTCCACTGCTACGAAAATATACGCAAAACCATTAGTAGAACGAACCACTGGACCGAACAAATAGACTGCAGCCATGTCCTTTAATTTCGCTAGAATGATAGGAAACAACGGTGCTCTGTGAGAAACAGTTGGCGGCTTAGCCTTTTGACATAATTTGCATTTGGCAAGAACAGATCGAATACGTTTTTCCATATTACTGAAGTAGCAATTTTCTCGTAATTTATGAAAGCATTTTCTGGGACCAAAGTGCGCATAACTAAAATGTGTGTACCAAATCAATTTATTGACCCACTCATCAGGAATACAAACTAACCAAACAGAGTTGTCGACCGATTTTCGTTTGAAAAGAATGTCATTGCGAACTAAATAATACTGTCTGATCGCTACGCTTTCCTTTCTCCTCCACTTCTCCTTAATGTCCTTCCAGATGGGATCCTTATTTTGCTCCTTAGCGATGTCCTGGAGCGAAGAAGAAATAAAATTCTCAAACGCAACACCTTGAATGTACATCAAACAATAATGGTTTTCTTTGCAGTCCTCTTCAGCACTTTGTTTCAAACGCATAGGTGCACGTGATAAAGCATCAGCAACAATATTTGAAGATCCCTGTATGTAAACAATACTAAAATCAAATTCCTGTAGGTACAACGCCCATCGTGACAATCTGCCATGAGTTAATTTTGTCGACATAAGAAATTCCAAAGCTCGATGATCAGTGTAAACCTTAGTATGTCTACCGAACAAAAATGTGCGAAATTTTGTGAAAGCCCTAACAACAGCCAAAGCTTCAAGTTCCGTAATCGAATAATTCTTTTCGGATTTAGAGAGAACACGACTTCCAAATGCAATAGTCTTCTGTACTACAACGCCGTTTTCTTCTATCTCTTGAAATAAATGTGCACCTAGGCCTTTGTATGATGAGTCCGTCGCCAAACAAAAATCTTTAGATAAATCCGGATGTGAAAGAAGTGGAGCAGCAACTAAAGCATCACGAAGTTGTTCAAATTCTGACTGAGCTTCCTCATCCCAATACCAATTAGAATTTTTTCCAGATAGTTCACATAAACGAGCTGTGGCCAAATTGTCCAATCTAACAAAGCGTCTAAGAAAATTACAGACACCAAGGAAACTACGAACATCACGTTTTGTGGTAGGAACAGCATAATTACGAATAGCGTCTAGTTTCTCTGGATCAGGGAGAATACCTTCTGTAGAAATAATGTGACCGAGAAATTTCACCTGAGAACGACCAAATTCAGATTTTTCTAAGTTCACTGTCATGCCAACTCGTGCAAAAATACGTAATAATGAATCCAAAATTTTGTTATGCTCACTCCAAGAACGTTTAGCAATAAGAATATCGTCAACATATGAAGTAATATTGTCACGAAGATAAACAGGTAAAATTTCATTTAAACTACGAATGAATGCTGCAGAAGATACAGTAAGTCCAAACGGTAATTTCCGAAACTGGTAACAGTTACCAAAGGCTAAAAAGGCAGTATATTTTCTACAATCAGGGTGGAGTTCTATTTGCCAAAAACTTGCGCGCATATCAATCGTGGATAAAACTTTAATTCCATGGAAATGTTGAAGTAGTGCATCTAAATTTTGTGGACGGTCAGTTTCAGGAATAATAATATTATTTATCTGTCTGGAGTCCAGAACCAAACGAATTGACCCATCCTTTTTAAGAACGACATGTAATGGGCTGGTATAAGGACTGACTGCTGGCTCAATAATGCCCTGATCTAACATGTATTGAAGTTCATTCTTAACCTTGTCTCTGTAAGCCAAAGGAATAGCGTACGTTTTCCCGCGAAATGGTGTTTGTTCTTTTACTTTAAATAAATATTGTAAGCCTTGTATAGTTCCTGTGTGATGACTAAACACTGTAGCATGTGAAGTCAAAATATGGTGCAGCTCTTCTCTTGCAACGTCATCTGGCACTTCAGCTTTCTTAACCTTTTCATTAATTAATTCTTCGCTACTAATTACGTCCTCCATCGCGTCTCTGTATCTATTGTCATTGTCATGAATAAACACACTGTCGTCATAATGCTCAACGAAAACATCAGAAGTAAGAAACCTTAAACATTTTGTATCTGATTCAGATCTTGCTAAACACTCGAAAAATTTCAAACATTTCGGCATTCCGGCAACAGTCAAATTCACACTTCCTTCTTTAAAGTTCAAAATTGCCTTATGTGTGTTAAGAAACTCCATACCTAATATAATCTGTGTACTGAGTAATGGAACAATAATAAAATTAGCAGACAATTCGTATCCTTGACAAACGAAATTTAGGTTGGTCTGTTGTTTAACTTCCACACCTTTTCCAGAAATCGCTCCCCGAATTGTAGTTTTAGAAATAGGTAACACAGGACAGGCAATAGTTCTTTCACATATACGAAAAACTGATTCACTAACGACGTTCAATGGGCTCCCAGAATCCAAAACTGCAGTGAACTTATTCTTACCCACACATACTTCAATAACAGGATGTAAAAATGCATCTACATTATTTTCCTTTTCGCCTAGCAAAATGTCTCTCATATCTTCCAGGCGTACGTAGTGTAAAGTTGTAGTGTCATTACTTTCTGAACCGTCTATATTGCTGCCAGAAGCCGAAGCTGCAAGTCATGGTCGATTGTTTGCGTCACGTCTTTGATTATTCCCGTCATTTCGCGGATAAATTTCTACTATTTCCACTTGTCTCTCTGAATTTCTGTCACGCGGAGGGTGCCAATTAGGTCCTTCCTGTCTGTTAGATGCAAATTCTTGGTTGTGTCTGTTATTAAAATTTCTGTTTTCCTGTCTGTCTGCATAACTACTTCTTGTATAATTTCGACTGTCACTGCTGAAATTATTGTTAGACCTACTACCCTGGTTATTTCTGTAGTAAGAGTTTCTATTATTGTATGAATAATTTCTGTCTTGATGATACCGATTACTGTTTCCGTATGATTGATCATTCCGGTAAGAATTACCGTTATTATAATTGTCTGTGTAATTTCTGTTAGAACGTCTGTTATTGTCATAAGGCTAGTATCTATTGTCCTGTCTGTTACGTCTGTCATTCTCAAAATTACCCATATAACGCCCGTTCCGATCACTATCCCTTTTCTCTGAAAATCTATCGTAATTACTGTTACTGAAAAAGTTACAAGAAGTCCCGTCGTCGTTGTCATACTCAAGTTCTTGTAACAGTCTTAAAAGTCTCAATGTCGTCTTTACATCTTCCAGCTAAAGCAATTTGTCTTATGGATTGTGGCAGCTTAGTTAAACAAATGCGAATTAATTCAGTCGGGCTATAAGGGTTGGACAGGAACTGATTCTTTCGAATCATGTCTTCAAAGTATTCTGCCGGCGTGCGGAACTCAGACTGTTTAAAATTACGCTGCATAATCAGACTATGTTTGACTCTGTCTTGTGTGTTTTCGGACCAATATGCCGATAGAAATGCATGATAAAAATCATTCAGATTATTACAATCTCTAATGAGTGCGCGCATCCCCGTCGCCGGTTCGTTTTCTAAATATCCACACATAAATTCCAGTTTGTGACTTAGTGGCCAATTTGGTGGGAGTGCATACATAAATTGATCTAACCATGCACATGGATGTATGTCATTCTTAGAATTGCGGAAGATCTTAAATTTCCGAACAGTGAAAAAGTGTTTATAGCCAAAGTTTTCGCCTCGTGGCGACAAAGACCTACCGCGTCTGTCCCAGTTTGAATGTCGATTATTGTCAAGTTCGCGCGCCTGGCGCTCTCTTGTTGCATCCCGTAAATGAAACAAATTATTTTCTTCAAACCCTTCTGCTATCTGTGATTCCAAATTTCTTTTGCTGTCTTTTCCTACAATTCCCCCTTCAATTTGTTTGACTTGCTTTCGTAATGCCTCAACTTCCCTTTTAACATGTTCATTAAATTTTCCCTGATTTTCAACATGCTTATTTATGTTCTGGTACTCTTCGGTTTCTGCAAATGGTAATGGAGCTGTATCATCCGAATCTCTGCCCCCATGTAAACTAAGACTTGTCAATTTATCTGAAATCTCCTCAACTCTTTCCGATAAGTCACCTATTTTTTCTTTCTGTTTACCTACGTCTTCCGTAAGTGTCGCGACTCGGGTTTCAGTGTTGACACATTTGGTAGTTAACTGTTCATATTGTTGTGTTAGGTTATTTAATCTGTCATTTGGTACGGATTCCTCGATTCTCTCAAATATTTCTTCCTTATCGCGTGCACGTTGTAAATTTAACTCTGAAAATTTTTGTACTATCACGCGATCTCTTTCTTCCTGTTCTCTATCTTGTTCCCTTTGTCTAATCTCTACTGAAATTAATCTATTATTGTGAGAATTCAAAATCGGTTGTACTTCTTCTCTAATTTCTTTCTTTAATTCATCTTTCATGTTTTTGAAACATGTCCCTATTCGCGAATCTAACTGTGTTTCCATTGTTTTTAATTCAGATCCTAACTGTGATCCCAGTGAGTCTAACCGTGTTTCCATTGTTCCCATATCAGTTTCTAATCGTGTTGCCAAAGTTCCCATCTGTGATCCCAGTGAGTCTAACCGTGTTTCCATTGTTCCCATACCAGTTGTAATTGTTCCTATTTGTGATCCCTGTGAGTCTAACCGCGTTTTTAATTCAGATCCTTGTGAGTCTATCCGTGTTTTTAATTCAGATCCCAAATTTAATATTATACTCATCAACTGCTCCATGTTAACTGTTTCAAAATTCTTTTCGCCCCTAACATTTCCCGCAAAACCAGATTCCTTCGTCATAGCTGTAAAGCTATCTGTGTTCGATACTACTCCAGAATCTTCTGTCATTAATCTCGTATTCTGTGAATTTTCTGATTGAGAAAAATTTTGAAATGGTTCCGGACTACTTTCCCGACTTATTAAATTATTTTCAACTTCATTATTCATCATCCTGTTGTCCTGTGTTGGCGAGTTCGCCATGTCAACAATTTCGTCATTCTGACTATCCATTATTTTTGCCTTTTTCATTGATCGCGTAATCATTTACAAAATATACAAAACTCGTCACTATATGAAAATTACACCCAATGACACTTTATCATCAACAATCATTCACACGAAATGCTTCCCTCAAACACGATTAACGAACAATATAAGAATGACAATTACCAAATCTACACATGCAAAATAGACTACAATTACTAGACTACAAATTACTACAACAATAATACTGTCTACTATTTTTACAATCAGAAGAATTCCAAGGGACGATCCGAAGCAGTGGTCGCCACGTGCATGGGGTCTTAATTACATGGAATGAAAATAATTTTTAGTTTTTTGATTTAGTAGCTGTCTGTCCGATTACGAAGTCTCGTAAACGGTTGGCCCTGACTAGTATTATTACGCTATCTGACTGCATAGAACAACAACAAAGAATGAAATGGAAATTTTCATTAACACAATTAATTAATTAAGTCCCCAGCAACTATAAAACCTACGAAACCAAGGCACAAGTGTAACTGTGTATATATATATATATATATATATATATATATATATATATATATATATATATATATATATATATATATATATATATGTGTGTGTGTGTGTGTGTGTTTGGTAGCAACCGGTCGGAGAATTAACCTATCATTATTGAGAACTGTGGCCCAGTTGTTTGTTTGATTGCTTAGTGACCATAATTTTGGAATATCCTTTTATATACATCCTTCTGACTCGAGGTTTGGGAAGACAAGAAACGTCTGTATTTATGATTACTGCAGGGTCGACTTTGGTTTCCCATGTTCTGCACCCAACCATGATCTTGTACCCTACACCTTGGGCACGTATTTGGGTTGAAGGAGTTGTCTGTTCTGAGGCATGCCACTTGTTATCTCTGTCGTTGCCTGTATTTTTCGATCCCCCAGAACTTCGCCTAGCCCTCCCACTGCCATGCCTACTTAACGATAAATCCAGACTTGAGTAGGACCATATCAGAGGTAGCCCAATTGACCTATCTTCCCACCAAAATCCCCCATCTTGCCCAGGTCCAGAGGCTGCCATCTTGGATGACATCATCCCCGCCATTTTGGATACATCTGGCATCAATGGAAAGTGTCGCTCTTCTCTCCTAGCTCCACTACTGTTACCTACACCTTCCAGCTGCTTCCTGCATAATCGCCGCTCGGACTATGATGTCTGTCATAGTGTTGTACCAACTTTCCTACACCCTTGGCATATAAGGGAGACTCCTGTGCTTTCTGACAATTTTTATACTTTACTGCAATTCAATGTCTTTGACAAAATGTTGTCTCCATAGCAAGCAGTTCATCTGAGCAGAGATGAAAGTCAGAGGGAGCCATGCCCATGCTGTATGGTGGGTGATCAAACACTTCACATTGGAGATGCTGCTGGAGCATCTTCATTGTCCCTGCGGACCATCCAAAATTGCGAAAGTGGTGCCAGTGCAGGACTTTGTGCACAAAGTGAGCTTTCGGCCATGTCCCATGTCGGGGGATATGGGAATCGTATGGCGAATTGTCCAGAACGTTCTTCAAACTAGATGCAAACAGTTCTGGCTTAGTGACTTGGTGCATTGTCATCCATAAAACGTCCATCGTTGCTTGGGAAGATGATGTCCATGAATGGCTACAGATAGTCTCCAAGTAGCTGAACATAACCGTTGCCAGTCAGTGATCGTTTCAGTTGTTCCATAGGACTCAGTCCAGTCCTCGTAAGCATGTCCCACACCATTAATGAGCCACCACTGGCTTGCGCAGTACCTTGTTGACAACTTGAGTCCATGGCTTCATGATTTCTGCGCCACAATCGAATCCTACATCTGGACTCATCTGACCAGACCACATTTTTTTCAGTCGTCTATGGTCCAACCGATGTTTTGCTGTTAGCAAAAGCACTCGCATCGGTTTTCTGCTGCCATAGCCCATTAACGCTGAATTTCGTCACACTGTCCTAACAGATACGTTATTGTACGTACCGCATTGATTTCTGCGCGTATTTCACTCAGTATTACTTGTCTGTGGGCATTGACTTCTCTACGCAGACGCCACTGCACTCGGTCGTTAAGTGAAGGCCGTCGGCCACTGCGTGGTCTGTGGTGGGAGGTGGCCTGATGTTCTGTGTTCTTGGTACTCTCTTGACACTATGGATCTCGGAATATCGAATCCTCTAACGATTTCCGGAATGGAATGTCCCAAGCGTCTATCGTTCAGAGTCTGTTAATTCTCGTCGTACGGTCATAATCACGTCGGACATCCTTACACATGAATCTCCTGAGTGTATATGACAGCTCCTCCAATGCACTGCCCTATTATAACTGGTGTACTCCATCCTGCCGCCATATATATATCTGTATATCGCTATCGTATGACTTTTTGCTTATAAATAACACTTTAGGATGCTCCAGCAACAAGGAAACTATTGCAGTCACAGTGGCGAGTCACGCCCGACTTGAAGTATCTTTGTGCACGTAATTTTGAAATGCGAAGGCTTTCGTCTTTGTTCGTACCACAGAAAGGGAGACTAATAGTGAACGGCGTCTCTTAGAGCCCACAAATGTTCAAGAAACGTCAAGGTGTATAGTTTCTATCTAAATATTATTATCATCTCAAAATAATGCAGAATCTGTCGCAAAAGACATCCATATGAAGTAACGGTATGGAAAGAATGGTAGCTGTTTTCAGAATGGATCTTGCACTCTGCCATGAAGTGCATACTGTCCTTAAATTTGCTGACAAGCTGTGCTGGACAGGGACTCGAAGCCGTGACCTTGCCTATAACGGGCATTGTTCTTACCATAAGGGCTGTTCGGACATAACTTGCATGCCTCCCCTCCCCATCCCACCTTTCTCACGAAACTGACAAACACACAGCTTCAGTTTTTCCAGTATCTCTCTCTCTCATTTTTCAAACTTCATAAATATCCTGTGTATACCAGGTCAACTACATTGTTTTTCTGTTGTACGAAGTTTCACAACTGCACGTACCTGAAAAGTGAAAGATACGTTCTAAAAACAACGTGTTACACGCGCCTAAAGTAAGAACACTCGACAAAAAAATTAGTTATCTGCAAGAGATATCACGCTAATACCGTGTAAAACCGCCAAAAGCCTGGATAACGTCCTTACTTCGGGGAGGAAGTGAGTCGTCAAGTATCTTTAACTGAAGCCACTCAATGATGATTAGATCGCATAGAGCTACCAAACCACAGAGATGTTCACTGCTACCCTTCACCCACTGTTTCAATTAGTCCCAGACTGGCAGTGGGAGACTTAGTGGCCCAGTTGAGGTGCGATGTTGCATACAGAAGATCGGGCAACAGTCACCGAGAATTCTGAAATTAAAATTCTGGTTCATGATCACTGCTGGCGAAATGGTCGACTGGCTTGTCAGTGAACTCAGCTCTCTGTTGCATTTGCAAAAAGGCACAATCTCGACTTTTCAGAGTACAATACAAGTCTCCAGTCATCTACTGTCCAATTTATGTGAGCATCAAATTTGCTTGTACAGACCAGTGTAAAGTTTCATCACCCATACTGTAGGAGGACCATATCCCACAGACTATCAATCACAAGAGATGGTTCCTGTGCTGTTCTTTCATAATCAGTTTGATACATTGTTTTACTGCTCTATCACATCCAAGCAGTGTATGACTAAAGATTTGTACACCACCATATATTTTGTTTTTCCACCATGACTTCGAGATCTGTGTCAGTTGCTAAACCGACATTAACATGTTTTGATTAGCTCTCACAGAAAGCTGGACCTACGCTGCTCCCACAACACACAGGGCAGTTGAAATAAAAGACAGAGGTGGTGTTTCTTACTGACAAAAATGTGGAAGATATCGCAACATATATAAACTGGGAGAGTTTTTCACATTGTGGTGCATTTCCAAACAGCTACCCAAAGATGATGACCTCCAAATTTAATCTCATATTTCACAGCGACAGAGTAGCAGCTGTCTAGGTGCTCCATTTCAAAGAGACTAAGAGCATAAACTGCTTCAAACTCCAGCTGTCTGGAGCTCCACCATGCATAAACCACAAGTCTCTTATTACCTGTCTGTTATATCGTCACAACACTCTCATATCTGCTATACTCCGATAAGGGGTGATCACCTCCTCGAGAAGCACACATCTGGAGAGATCTTCAGCATTTTGATGGGTGTCGTGAGTAAGATTCATGTCTGACAGTCTTGGCTGATCAGCACTTATGGACTCAGCTCGCTCTGTTCCTTCATGAGATGTGGAATGTAGCAGGTATAACACTCTCTTACTTCCGGTCAGCTGAAAATTAAATCGGCGACAGTGCTGTAGTGAGGGTTGTCAAAAACAATACAGGGACATCTTTCAATCTTCATCTATATACTAAGAATGCGAGAATACTCTGCGACTCCCATCCACATAGGGGAAGATGGCCAATCGTAATCGTCAATTCCTCATGATCAAAGTGCTAGAAATATGTGGATAATCTAGCAGCACTGGTATAGGACGATGTTTGGTGGACTTCATTGTATGTTTGAGAATTAACCAGGAATGGACGTACTGCACAGTCATCCATCTACATTCACAATCTAGTACACGATACATCCAAAGTAGTGGAAGGGTGGTTTAGCGATGATACATAAATTGGGAAGCATGCTGCTGTGTCACTGTTTGTTGTTGAAATTATTTTTATGGAAAACCTGATAAAATTGCTAACTGATCGCACTATAGTCTGTGTTGCTTATTATGGTACATTATCCCATGACTACAGTGTGTTTTCAATCCCATCCGACCACTGGTAAGCTGTTGATTACCACATAATGACTGATTGACATAACTTGTTTGAGATGTAGAGAGTCCTCGTGGGAGCAACACCTTCCGGGGATGGCCAGGACCGAAACAGTGATTCCATACATGGTTGCAATATAACGACACCCATCCAAATGCTGAAGATCTCTCCAGATGTGTGCTTCTCGAGGAGGTGATCACCCCTTATCGGTGTATAGCAGATATGAGAGTGTTGTGACGATATAACAGACAGGTAATAAGAGACTTGTGGTTTATGCATGGTGGAGCTCCAGACAGCTGGAATTTGAAGCAGTTTATGTTAATCAAGTGGGCTATAAATTCTAAGGTATTGTTCCAGTATGCAGGTTAGTATCGAGAAGGTATTAGCAAGAGAGAAATAACCATAGAACATAAACACCTGCACTCCTAAGGCTACGCGGTTCTGCACTTAAAAACGCTATAATGTTAAAGCCATGTGGTTTCTGAAATATTAGTTATGCGGAGTGTAATGCTTTTAATACTCTAATGCAGGACATATATGTCCAATATCTGACACACACCCTCCCTGCAAATTTTCTATCCCATTCACTACGGTGACGAACTTCAAGATGATAAAATTGCTTCCTTCTGCACCAAGTAAAAACGTAGATTGTTTGTGATACATATACAATATATCTTTCTGAAGGTCTATAGATCCCAATGTTCACATCCGAATATGATTCAGAAATTAAACTATGCTCACATCAGTCCTATAAAACGATCTTCAGCAATGGAAAATGCCTCTTACAAGGAAACAGATAAACGCACAGCAGCAGTGTTTGACATGTGAAATTACACTCCATGCTGCACTAGCTCTGTAAACAGGACAACTGTCAAGCAAATGTATACATAGGGTTTGCAGTACCTCACAAACACCTGTCACTAACTTAGAACCACTGCAGCAATGAAGCTGATGACTCGATTTATGTCCAAGATGTTGGAGAGAAATGAAGTACTTAGCATACATCTTCGTTCTTCTAGAGGAGGGTGTTGAAATGGTTTTCCATCGATGGACATGATTTATCACACATGTGTTTGAAGTCCTCTGCTGACAGTGGTTTGGAGACGTTTGCTATTAACGACTGTAGGTACACAGCGCTCTAAGTCACACACAGAACACGTAATTGCATATAAGTCAATCACAAGTTACACCACACAGCTGGTGCACCCTGAGATAACAACGAAGAAAATGGTTAAATGCATGATAAATGACTTGCAGCAACATCTCCGTCTCTCTGTAATGCATCATCAGCCTATCATTAAGTTATACCTCACTACTACCCCTTTCAACCGATCACTCCATCTACTTTCTATCGTCCTTTAGCGCAGATCCACGTCAATTTTGACGCAGATGGTTCCCTTTACGAGGAAAGCATCAAAGACGGCAGTCAACTTGCATGTATCACTATTATCTCAATAGACATACAGTAGAATGTTGTTAAAAACCATACGCAACTGTTCCGTAAAGTATTTATTAGCTGCCACTTCATGGTTGTGATTGGTGGAGAGTACAGAGAAGCACATTGCAAATACTGTTTGTTAGGGTTTGAAACACTTAAACAGTCTTTTACAGGGTCAAACCACTATACATTCTGCAGCCATATATTGCATTACCCCAGCCGGTAAAAAAACGCTTGTTAGCTAAGGACACTTATAAAAATCTATGAGGTGGTTGCTGATAACATTGAGATCTGACATATATAAATTTATTACTCTACATTTGGTGCTCACACGTGGCACACTCACAGACACAGAAACACAGAAAACAGAGCAAATTGCTCTCCAACTGTAGAATATGTGCCTGGAAATGAATGGATGCATTCAAGTCAAATTTCCGTCTTATGAGTTTATTGTTTTCGATTGTTGTATAGGGAGCTCGCATCTGTGCAGCCCATTCCACAAATTTTTTAAAGGCATGCAATTGAGCTGAAATTTGGAATTTTCGGCTACGTCCAACGTAATGGGTATCAATTTAATTAATTAGTCAATCAGTCTGGTAGAGTGAGGAAATATTTCCAAGACATCCACAGCTGGGGGGGTTTACCAGGTATCCATTACTTTGTTCACGAAAAAAGTAGAGTTAGTGTGGCACACAACAGATGTCACCTTCTCGAATGTCTTTGTTCCACCCACCACAAGTTTCCATAGCGGTGGAAGCATGAGAACAAAGAGATGTACCAACTACGAACACCAGGTCTGCGTGAGCCGCGAGGGGGCAGGAAAGGGGAATGGTAGGGAGGTGTGTTGGGGGGCTGGTCCGTGTGTTTTTGTGTATGATGGTTTACATGTACAGAAGCACAAAATTTCTTAGGTATCAATATCAAACGGTTGCCGGCACCTGAAGCTTTTGTTTGTCGAGTAGCGCGATATCTGGTCTGTGCGTCGGTCGAGGTGGCTGGCTGTGTGGCAGCCGACGTGGTCACAGGGGCCGAACAGGCGGGAGTAGGCAAAGCAGCTGGCCTGGGCGTGCTATGCCCTGCAGTCGGTGCGAAAGATTTTTAACAATGTAATTACGTGTTGTGAGTGATGCTGACAGTGTTCCTTGTGCAGTTAGAATAAAAAAAGCGATCAATTTAATTACTTCTTTTCGATGCATTTTACAAGACGTGCATTTTCCCAAAGAGCAGAGCATGTTGAGCAAGAGATCCAACCCCTGCAAATTGGATATCCTTTGCTGTGTAACTGACCTTCCTGTCGTGAGATCCTTGCTCTCCAGCACCGACACGCCAATTCCCAGGTGTGGGGTTGGGAGGGAAGCGCTGAGGGAATTCCCAGAGTGGTAGGGGTTAATTAATTTATTGATTTAATTAATTAGTCAGTCAAATCGATAGAGTGACGAGGGGAATTCCATAACTCAGGGCTGAAAGTGTAGTTGTATCGGCGAGGAGGAGTGGGGAGGGTTGGACATTTCCAGATAGGTGGTGGGAGGAGGAAGGGGTTTTTATCAGAAGTACGGATTATCCCCAGGGGATCATCAATCAACCCTAGGTGGTCGTAATCCACTTACCGGAACAATAAATAGGTCAAGGGAAGGAGAAGGGGGTGACAAGTCAATCAAGTTTGCCCCAGAATGTACGCAACCCACACTGACAAAACGGGCTAGAACAGAGGTTGTCTCACTAGTTCTGTATTGCCTGGAGAACTGAAAACATGCAGCTGTATGTGCTGGTGTGAGCAATTGACTTTGCGAGGTACCCGACTCGAAATGTGTACTGTAAGTAGTTAACTTTGCATTATTCGCTCACAAAACTGTCGAAAATGACCTGCATTACTGGCAGCAGCAACTTCTGTCATCGACAAAGGGTTATACTCTTCTCCAGCTGCTGTCGGTTAGGATCATTTTACGAACACTCTTCTTGTTACATGACTGTAAGTGGACAATCATTCCTTGCAAACACCTTGGACAGCAAATCGGAAACTTCATTCACAGTGCTGTTACGGGCACGTCCAGACACTACAGCTTCTTTCTGCCATTCTGTCACGTTCAGGCGTTTTCCATCTTTACTGCGCTGATTCGATACGACCGACATTCACATCATTTCACCGCCGTGACTTCGGCAGTGGAGGGTCACATGACGACTTGGTAGCATTTCTACACAATCTACAGGGCTCCAAAGCGACCAGTGTTCTCCTTGAACGGAATGACTAATATTTTGTCCTGCGGGCTTGTAAGCGGAGCTTTACACCATTATATCCATTTACTTTGAAGTAAGTAATCTAATTTGAGTGGTACTTTTACACTCCTGGAAATTGAAATAAGAACACCGTGAATTCATTATCCCAGGAAGGGGAAACTTTATTGACACATTCCTGGGGTCAGATACATCACATGATCACACTGACAGAACCACAGGCACATAGACACAGGCAACAGAGCATGCACAATGTCGGCTCTAGTACAGTGTATATCCACCTTTCGCAGCAATGCAGGCTGCTATTCTCCCATGGAAACGATCGTAGAGATGCTGGGTGTAGTCCTGTGGAACGGCTTGCCATGCCATTTCCACCTGGCGCCTCAGTTGGACCAGCGTTCGTGCTGGACGTGCAGACCGCGTGAGACGACGCTTCATCCAGTCCCAAACATGCTCAATGGGGGACAGATCCGGAGATCTTGCTGGCCAGGGTAGTTGACTTACACCTTCTAGAGCACGTTGGGTGGCACGGGATACATGCGGACGTGCATTGTCCTGTTGGAACAGCAAGTTCCCTTGCCGGTCTAGGAATGGTAGAACGATGGGTTCGATGACGGTTTGGATGTACCGTTCACTATTCAGTGTCCCCTCGACGATCACCAGTGGTGTACGGCCAGTGTAGGAGATCGCTCCCCACACCATGATGCCGGGTGTTGGCCCTGTGTGCCTCGGTCATATGCACTCCTCATTGTAGCGCTCACCTGCACGGCGCCAAACACGCATACGACCATCATTGGCACCAAGGCAGAAGCGACTCTCATCGCTGAAGACGACACGTCTCCATTCGTCCCTCCATTCACGCCTGTCGCGACACCACTGGAGGCGGGCTGCACGATGTTGGGGCGTGAGCGGAAGACAGCCTAACGGTGTGCGGGACCGTAGCCCAGCTTCATGGAGACGGTTACGAATGGTCCTCGCCGATACCCCAGGAGCAACAGTGTTCCTAATTTGCTGGGAAGTGGCGGTGCGGTCCCCTACGGCACTGCGTACGATCCTACGGTCTTGGCGTGCATCCGTGCGTCGCTGCGGTCCGGTCCCAGGTCGACGGGCACGTGCACCTTCCGCCGACCACTGGCGACAACATCGATGTACTGTGGAGACCTCACGCCCCACGTGTTGAGCAATTCGGCGGTACGTCCACCCGGCCTCCCGCATGCCCACTATACGCCCTCGCTCAAAGTCCGTCAACTGCACATACGGTTCACGTCCACGCTGTCGCGGCATGCTACCACTGTTAAAGACTGCGATGGAGCTCCGTATGCCACGGCAAACTGGCTGACACTGATGGCGGCGGTGCACAAATGCTGCGCAGCTAGCGCCATTCGACGGCCAACACCGCGGTTCCTGGTGTGTCCGCTGTGCCGTGCGTGTGATCATTGCTTGTACAGCCCTCTCGCAGTGTCCGGAGCAAGTATGGTGGGTCTGACACACCGGTGTCAATGTGTTCTTTTTTCCATTTCCAGGAGTGTATTTCTACTGACGAGACTGATAATAATTAACGTAATGTTTGAAAAATGGTCAATGCACTACATGCAATTATAAATTGCAGTGAAACCGTTGACATGGGGTCGTTCAACGGTTTCATTGCAATTTATAATTGTATATCGTACATACTGAATGATATATATGGTGCGTCAGTTCTGAACACGAACATCAATCTCCAAAAGCAGTTCAATGCAGCCCTCAAAAACTCTCGATAAAATCAACTTTGAAGTTTTCTGAGTGATTTGAGTTCACTAAATGTAGGAAACTTTTTAATGAGCCGTGTGCCTCTATCGGTAGTGCACAAGACTAGTAATCGTCTGACTACTGGCCCCACCCTCTTTTCGGTCACTACTGTTTTTTTTCGTTTTTCTTCGTTCAATTCTAATACCTATGTCATTTAAATACAAATTTCATAAAATACAAGCAAATTAACGTATATATAATTATCGTTTTATGAAAAATCACGGTACATATCATCGTAAACATTTTCATCATCCTGCTCATTGGACAAAATTAACTCTTCGTGTGTTACAAACTTTTTTTCCGCCAAAATTGCGACGTGTAATGTATCAAGTCCTCTGATAATAACAATGGATCTTCATAAATTACCGACGATGGAATCGGTTCGACGAAATTATTTTCTGTGAGGATTTGCACGTAATATTCAAGGGCAACTCTCACGCATATCCTTGAAACTTTACTGCATCAGGAGTCTTGTGCATCTTCTTGTGCCACCGGTCGAAGTACCAGGCAAACTGCCGTTGTCCATTTTCGATAACACAATTTTCTTTTCATCTTTCTTTCATATTAAAATATTTTCTCGAACACCGGCGCAAAACATTATCAGCTGGTTCGGCAACGAACGCTGCAATGTGACTACAGCCACAGTAGCCCCTTGCAAAAGACGACGTATGTCTTCCAGCTGTTGTGGAATTCGCCGAAATCTTTTGTCCCTAAGCAGCTGTGGCCGGCTCCGCACAAAATTCTACTAACGTGAGCGTCGGGCCAGTGCCATGGCATCTCGATTTTGGAAATCGTTGTCAGCGTCGTCCAGTAATACTGACTCACTTACTGCAGAATTTGTATATGCAGATAACAAGGACTGTTATGCCTCTCTTCGTAAAATAGTGCTCTGTAGTATCGCGTTTCCTCTCAGCTGACATGTAAGTTTAATAAAAAAATGATAAGAAGGTAAGTATCAATTATCATATATTTAATGATTCTCATACTTAAATGACGCAGATATTTGAACTGAACGAAGAGCCAGACGTGTCCCCCCTGGAAAATCATCCTGCCTTTGGTGATTTAATTAAATTCTCTCTAGAGTTTTTGAGAGCGCAATCGACTTTACGTACCACAAATGCAAAAAATTTTCCAAAATCCGATTGACGCTAGTTCAATGTGATATTTTAGCTTACCAAGAAAATGTCATCCTCCTCACCCAACAGTGGGAAATGTTAGGAAATAAGAAAATTGATATTCAACGTCCAGTCCACGACGGTGTCACCAAGGACGCGTTTTCGATCTGGATAGAGACTGGCAGGAAACTGCTGTGATGTTTTCAAAGAATCTTCAGACCGTTCACCTCAACTGATTTGAGAAACTATGGAAGTCCTAAATGTGGAAGGCCTTACAGCGTATCCTGCATTTCCCGATGGAGTTTTTACACTAACTCGCAAAGTCAATAAGAACAATTATACGAGAGATCAAACTGATTGCTGGAGGCAGTCACATCGAATGAGCGAGGTGGCACTCTGCTTAAGACGTTGAGCACACATTCGATCGGAGAAAGATCCAAATCCAAGTCCAGGCATCCAGATTTACGTTTCCGTGCTTTCTCTAGCTGACTTCATATGTGTGACAGGGTGACTAATATGTAACGGGCGCGGTCCAAACTCTTTAAAAACCTTATTCCGTCTGAACCCGTGATCCGTATCTGTTCATCTCGTCGTCGACGAACCGTCAAGCCTCGAGCGAGATGACGTAGTGATTAACACGATGAACTCGCATATGGAAAATCAACTGTTGATATCTTCTTGCAGCAATCCACATTTCCGTGATTTCCCTCAGTCGCTCCAGGCAAAGTCCGCGATGGTTCCACTGAAAGGGCACCGCCGGTTTGCGAGCTTGTGCACAATCTTTTCTTAAAAAAAAAAAAAAAAAGATAGAAAACAAAGTTAAGCACTACCCGTCGGTTCTTGTACCACGTGCCTTAACCAGTTGAGGATTCAGGACGCTTCATTTTGGAAGTTATTATACTGTACGAAGATGCGAAGATGCTGAGGAGGAACAATTCTGTATTAGAGTGCAGTTGGCGATGGAAGCAACACAGTATCTCCCAGTCTCTTACAGTTTGTTAGTAGGAAGATGTTATGACATAACAAGCGAGGAGGACTCTTACGCAAGTACTTTGTCAGAGAATTCTAATGAAATGAATTGGCAAGAACGAAACTTTTTGGCAGAATAAAACCCCCCAATGAACCATGGACCTTGACGTCGGTGGGGAGGCTTGCGTGCCTCAGCGATACAGATAGCCGTACCGTAGGTGCAACCACAACGGAGGGGTATCTGTTGAGAGGCCAGACAAACGTGTGGTTCCTGAAGAGGGGCAGCAGCCTTTTCAGTAGTTGCAGGGGCAACAGTTTGGATGATTGACTGATCAGGCCTTGTGACACTAACCAAAACAGCCTTGCTGTGCTGGTACTGCGAACGGTTGAAAGCAAGGGGAAACTACAGCCGTAATTTTTCCCGAGGCCACGCAGCTTTACTGTATGGTTAATGATGATGGCGTCCTCTTGGGTAAAATATTCATGAGGTAAAATAGTCCCCCATTCGGATCTCCGGGCGGGGACTACTCAAGAGGACGTCATTATCAGGAGTTACAGATGTGAAAATTGCCGAACTGTCAGTTTAATAAGTCACGCCTGCAAAATACTAACGCGAATTCTTTACAGACGAATGGAAAAACTGGTAGAAGCCGACCTTGGGGAAGATCAGTTTGGATTCCGTAGAAATATTGGAGCACGTGAGGCGATACTGACCCTACGACTTATCTAAGAAGCTAGATTAAGGAAAGGCAAACCTACGTTTCTAGCATTTGTAGACTTAGAGAAAGCGTTTGACAATGTTGACTGGAACACTCTCTTTCAAATTCTGAAGGTGGCAGGGGTAAAATACAGGGAGCGAAGGGCTGTTTACAATTTGTATAGAAACCAAATGGCAGTTATAAGAGTTGAGGGGCATGAAAGAGAAGCAGTGGTTGGGAAGGGAGTGAGACAGGGTTGTAGCCTCTCCCCGATGTTATTCATGTTGTGTCTAGACAAGACAGCCTAGACACAATGAGAGGAAGCCGAAAGGCACGCGCTTAAACTCACGCAGGCTGGCGTGAGGTCTGAAACAGGATACGTAATGAATGCTATAAAGAAAAGTACGTAGCTTCTGGAATACGTAACTTTAATCCACATTTGTAGAACATCGCTCTTGATGATACATTAATAGAATCTCAATATCAATTGAATACGGCGCCTTGCTAGGTCGTAGCAAATGTAGAAAATGGTTCAAATGGCTCTGAGCACTATGGGACTTAACATCTATGGTTATCAGTCCCCTAGAACTTAGAACTACTTAAACCTAACTAACCTAAGGACATCACACAACACCCAGCCATCAAGAGGCAGAGAAAATCCCTGAACCCGCCGGGAATCGAACCCGGGCGTGGGAAGCGAGAACGCTACCGCACGACCACGAGATGCGGGCGTAGCAAATGTAGCTGAAGGCTATGCTAACTATCGTCTCGGCAAATGAGAGCGTATTTGTCAGTGAACCGTTCCTTGCAAAGTCGGCTGTACAACTGGGGCGAGTGCCAGGACGTCTCTCTAGACCTGCCGTGTGGCGGCGCTCGGTCTGCTATCACTGACAGTGGCGACACGCGCGTCCGCCGTATACTAACGGACCGCGGCCGATTTAAAGGCTACCACCTAGCAAGTGTGGTGTCTGGCGGTGACACCACAATTCAATCTGTATATTGAGCAAGCAGTAAAGGAAACAAAAAAAAATTCGGAGGAGGTATTAAAATCCATGGAGAAGAAATAAAAACTTTGAGGTTCGCCGATGATATTGTAATTCTGTCAGAGACAGCAAAGGACTTGGAAGAGCAGTTGAACGGAATGGACAGTGTCTTGAAAGGAGGATATAAGATGAACATCAACAAAAGCAAATCGAGGATCATGGAATGCAGTCGAACTAAGTCGGGTGATGCTGAGGGAATTAGATTAGGAAATGAGACACTTAAAGTAGTAAATGAGTTTTGCTATTTGGGGAGCAAAATAATCGATGATGGTCGAAGTAGAGAGGATATAAAATGTAGACTGGAAATGGGAAGGAAGGCGTTTCTGAAGAAGAGAAATTTGTTAACATCGAGTATAGATTTAAGTGTCAGGAAGTCGTTTCTGGAAGTATTTGTATGGAGTGTAGCCATGTATGGAAGTGAAACATGGACGATAAATAGTTTAGACAAGAAGAGAATAGAAGCTTTCGAAATGTGGTGCTACAGAAGAATGCTGAAGATTAGATGGGTAGATCACATAACTAATGAGGAGGTGTTGAATAGGATTGGGGAGAAAAGAAGTTTGTGGCACAACTTGACTAGAAGAAGGGATCGGTTGGTAGGACATGTTCTGAGGCATCAAGGGATCACCAATTTAGTATTGGGGGGCAGCGTGGAAGGTAAAAATCGTAGAGGGAGACCAAGAGAAGAATACACCAAGCAGTTTCAGAAGGATGTAGGTTGCAGTAGGTACTGGGAGATAAAGAAGCTTGCACAGGATAGAGTAGCATGGAGAGCTGCATCAAACCAGTCTCAGGACTGAAGACCACAACAACAACAACAAAACTACACTCCTGGAAATGGAAAAAAGAACACACTGACACCGGTGTGTCAGACCCACCATAATTGCTCCGGACACTGCGAGAGGGCTGTACAAGCAATGATCACACGCACGGCACAGCGGACACACCAGGAACCGCGGTGTTGGCCGTCGAATGGCGCTAGCTGCGCAGCATTTGTGCACCGCCGCCGTCAGTGTCAGCCAGTTTGCCGTGGCATACGGAGCTCCATCGCAGTCTTTAACACTGGTAGCATGCCGTGACAGCGTGGACGTGAACCGTATGTGCAGTTGACGGACTTTGAGCGAGGGCGTATAGTGGGCATGCGGGAGGCCGGGTGGACGTACCGCCGAATTGCTCAACACGTGGGGCGTGAGGTCTCCACAGTACATCGATGTTGTCGCCAGTGGTCGGCGGAAGGTGCACGTGCCCGTCGACCTGGGACCGGACCGCAGCGACGCACGGGTGCACGCCAAGACCGTAGGATCCTACGCAGTGCCGTATGGGACCGCACCGCCACTTCCCAGCAAATTAGGGACACTGTTGCTCCTGGGGTATCGGTGAGGACCATTCGCAACCGTCTCCATGAAGCTGGGCTACGGTCCCGCACACCGTTAGGCCGTCTTCCGCTCACGCCCCAACATCGTGCAGCCCGCCTCCAGTGGTGTCGCGACAGGCGTGAATGGAGGGACGAATGGAGACGTGTCGTCTTCAGCGATGAGAGTCGCTTCTGCCTTGGTGCCAATGATGGTCGTATGCGTGTTTGGCGCCGTGCAGGTGAGCGCCACAATCAGGACTGCATACGACTGTGGCACACAGGGCCAACACCCGGTATCATGGTGTGGGGAGCGATCTCCTACACTGGCCGTACACCACTGGTGATCGTCGAGGGGACACTGAATAGTGCACGGTACATCCAAACCGTCATCGAACCCATCGTTCTACCATTCCTAGACCGGCAAGGGAACTTGCTGTTCCAACAGGACAATGCACGTCCGCATGTATCCCGTGCCACCCAACGTGCTCTAGAAGGTGTAAGTCAACTACCCTGGCCAGCAAGATCTCCGGATCTGTCCCCCATTGAGCATGTTTGGGACTGGATGAAGCGTCGTCTCACGCGGTCTGCACGTCCAGCACGAACGCTGGTCCAACTGAGGCGCCAGGTGGAAATGGCATGGCAAGCCGTTCCACAGGACTACATCCAGCATCTCTACGATCGTCTCCATGGGAGAATAGCAGCCTGCATTGCTGCGAAAGGTGGATACACACTGCACTAGAGCCGACATTGTGCATGCTCTGTTGCCTGTGTCTATGTGCCTGTGGTTCTGTCATTGTGATCATGTGATGTATCTGGCCCCAGGGATGTGTCAATAAAGTTTCCCCTTCCTGGGACAATGAATTCACGGTGTTCTTATTTCAATTTCCAGGAGTGTATATAGTCACATCAGAACTACAACGCAGATCTTTTGTAACATCTCCACTCGTCATTACTGCCAAAAAAATAAGTGGGCTGGTTGTAACAGACAATTCCAAATGGGAATGTACACTTCAGCTACACGTCGCGAATGTTCTTTCCTATGTAGATGTGTCCCTTAAGCATAAGGCAACGCACAGCCATAGGCCTGCTGACAGCACTCACCTTGACTTCAATGACGTTCGCTACAAATGATTAATAGGCTGCTTGGCTGTTGGCAACGAGTATCTAAACATTTTTAGGGATGACAATACATTTTTTATGTATTATAAGAACTGTCGTTGTCGACAGAGTACTAACTGTATTAACAATCACTTTGATTAATAAACACACACACAATTCAAGTAAAACAATATTAAAACCAGTGATATTTATGCCATTCGCCAGCGATATGTACGTCTTTCTCAATGGACGTTCACCCTCAGACTCTCTAGCCATTCCTTCGTATCATGTCGTTATGGAGAGTCTATTCTCGAATGCTAGCCAAACAGAGGCTAGAAAGAGCAACGCTTCCTTATATGGGCATGCCCTGGACAGGTAGTGGGAGAAGAGAAACACATTTTTCAGTCGTTTCAGGTCTTCGGCCACTTTCCAAGAGTGTGATCACGAAGTAGTGGGTGTCATTCAGTTGAGCATATGCCATATTCCAAAACATTAAATTTTCGATATACCGCATTACACTGAGGTAACAAAAGTATTTCAATAACGATATGCACGTATAAAGATGGCGGTAGTATCGCGTACACAAGGTATAAAAGGGCAGTGCGTTGAGGAGCTGCCGTTTATACTCAGGTGAGTCATGTGAAAGGGCTTGCGACGTGATTATGGCGGCACGACGGGATTTAACAGACTGTAAACGCGGAATGTTGGAGGTAGACGCATGGTACAGTCCATATCGGAAATCGTTACAGAATTCGATATTCTGAGATCTACAGTGTCAAGACTGTGCCGAGAATACCAAATTTCAGGCATTACCTCTCACCACGAACAATGCAGTGGCCGACGTCCTTCACTTAACGACCGAGAGCAGCGGCCTTTGTGTAGAGTTGCAGTGCTAAAAGACAACACTACGTGCAATAACCGCAGAAATCAATGTGGGACGTACGACGAACTTATCCGTGCGGCGAATTTGGGGTTAATGGGCTACGGCAGCAGACGATCGACGATAGTGCCTGCTAACAGCACGACATCGCCTGCAGTGCGTCTCTGGGCTCGTGACCTTATCTGTTGGACCGTATAAGAGTGGAAAACAATGGCCTGGTCAGATGAGTCCCGACTTCGGTTCCTAGGAGCTGATGGTATGTTTCGAGTGAGGCGCAGACCCCACGAAGTCGTGGACCCAAGTTATGAACAAGGCACTCTGCAAGTTGGTGGTGGCTCCATAACGGTGTGGGCTGTACCGTACTTGGAGACCATTTGCAGCCATTCAGGAACTTCATGTTCCCAAACAACGACGGAATTTTTGTTGATGACAATGCGGCGTGTCACCAGGCCACAATTGTACGTGATTGGTTTGAAGAACATTCTGGACAATTCGAGCGAATGATTTGGGCACCGAGATAGCCGACATGAACCCCTTGGACATTTAAGGGACATAATCGAGAGAACATTTCGTGCCAAAAATCATGCAACGCAAACACTTTCGCAGTTATGGACGGCTATACAGGCAGTATAGCTCAACATTTCTGCAGGGGCTATGGCAGCAGACGATCGACGATAGTGTCTTTGCTAACAGCACGACATCGCCTGCAGTGCGTCTCTGACGTTCGAGTTGCTGCGCTACACTGGGAAAAAGTCAGACACGATATTAGGCGGTATCACATGACCTCAGCGTATTTGGCTTGAACGACTGTCTCTCAATAAACTAACATCCTGCTTATGATGACGAATTAGCCAGAAATATCACTCTTTCTCTTTCCGTGCGAGAAACTAAGTTGTGGTTTACAGTCTCAAACTGGAACACGATTTAAATTTAGCGTGAGTTTTATTACAGCATTCACTTCGCTATAGAGAGAAATATTCTGGAAACAAGCTACAGATTGTGGGTAATTTGTTCGTCACTATATCTGTCCTTCCGAGCATACCAGTGGTGCAGTGGTCGAAGGGCGTCGCTGCAATTTGCAAATTAGCAGAAAGGTACGACCAGAGTGAAGTTTTGTGGCGGATCGTGGGGGGTTCTCGGGTAGGCAGTTGGTAGTAGCCTTGCCTTCGAAACTCAGATTTATGGGCTCAAGTCCCAGTAGGTGGTTCAGAATGCAGGGCGACAAATGGCGCGGCCCTCCTTAGAGAGCTGTGGACGAGAACAGTCAGCTGCTGCTCCTCCTGCCCGCACCGCTTACTTTCTCTTCGGTGGAGAAGACGGGCGGTGGACGACTTGTATGTAGCTTCCGTCATTAATCATGAACTTAAGCGAGCAGAACAGGCAGGGTGGAGTGGGAAACTGCCTGCGTGCCTGGCCGGGGGCTCTGGTTCGCAGCAACGACCGGCCACATTTCACACCAATACCAGAATGACTACACATTCCATAGTGGTCATGTCTGTGACAATGGCACAATAGTAATATTTTGAAATTTAATACGAAGGAATTTTCGTTTTCGGTTGTGCGATGCCAGTTTGTTATCTCACGTCCATATCCGAGCAATAAGTACGAGGACAGATTTTGGAGTAGGGTCTAAAATCAGCATTGAAAGAGTATGGGAGAGGATCGCAGGCGATGTTCTGGTGTTCGTGAAATGTCGAGCCAGATATGCGATGAGACTGAAAATTTCTTGGCGAACAGAACTTCGTTGAAAATGGGAATATAGCGTCGGGAGCAAAGGCAGGGTCGGGCGTTCCTAAAGAAAGTGTTTTAGTACTGTTAATATGTGCGAGCTAAATGAAATGCCTGATTTATTGACGTCGTTTCCTCTTTACGGCTGTTTACAGTTGGCAGAAGACACGTTTGTACACTGTTAACAACTTACAGTTGTTTCGAATTGTGGAAAATCTGCAGATTTCATTCATAATAATCGAGATATAATACTGCGTAAATTTGACAGAGCACTGAAAGACCTAAGTCGAAACAAGGCTCCTGGAGTAGGCAACATTCCGTTAGAACTACTTGATAGCCTTGGGAGAGCCAGAATGTTGACTGGAATATTCTCCTTCAAATTATGAAGCTGGCAGGGGTAAAATACAGGGAGCGAAGGGCTATTTACGATTTGTGCAGAAACCAGATTGCAGTTATTAGAGCCGGCCGAAGTGGCCGTGCGGTTAAAGGCGCTGCAGTCTGGAACCGCAAGACCGCTACGGTCGCAGGTTCGAATCCTGCCTCGGGCATGGATGTTTGTGCTGTCCTTAGGTTAGTTAGGTTTAACTAGTTCTAAGTTCTAGGGGACTAATGACCTCAGCAGTTGAGTCCCATAGTGCTCAGAGCCAGAGCCAGAGAGCAGTTATTAGAGCCGAGGGGCACGAAAGGGAAGCAGTGGTTGAGAAAAATGCGAGACAGGGTTGTACCCTATCCCCGATGCAATTCGATTTGCATATTGAGCAGTCAGTAAGGGAAACAAATGAAAATTTTTAAGTAGGAATTAAAATCCAGGGAGAAGAAATAAAAACTTTGAGAGACAGCAAAGAAACTGTCAGAGACAGCAAAGGATTTGGAAGAACAGTTGGACGGAATGGACAGTGTTTTGAAAGAAGGATGTAAGCAAAGCAAAACAAGGATAATGGAATGTAGTCGATTTGACTCAGGTGATGCTGAGGGAATTAGATTAGGAAGTGAGACACTTAAAGTAGTCGATGAGTTTCGCTATTTGGGCAGCAAAATAACTGATGATGGTCGAAGTAGAGAAGATATAAAGTGTAGACTGGCGATGGCAAGAAAGGCGCTTCCGAAGAAGAGAAATTTGTTAACATCTTTCCTTACTGCCCGCAACACCACCAGGAGGCATTCACCCTCGTGGTGGACAGTGGTCGTAATCTTTTGGCTCATCAGTGTAGATTTAAGTGTGAAAAAGTCTTTTCCGAAAGTATTTGCATGGCGTGCAGCCATGTATGGATAAGAAACATCGACGATAACCAGTTTAGACAAGAAGAGAATAGAAGCTGTTGAAATGTGGTGCTACAGAAGAAGGCTGAAAGTTAGGTGGGTAGATCACGTAACTAATGAACGGAATTGGGGAGAAGAGGAATTTGTGCCACAAGTTGATTAGAAGAAGGGATCGGTTGGTAGGCCACGTTCTGAGGCATCAACGGATCACCAGTTTCGTATTGGAGGGAAGCGTGGAGCGCAAAAATCTTAGAGGAAGACCAAGAGACGAATACACTAAACAGATTCAGAAGTATGCATGTTGAAGTAGTTACTCGGAGATGAAGAGGCTTGCACAGGGTAGAGTAACATGGAGAGCTGCATCAAACCAGTCTTTGGAGTGAAGACCACAACAACAATCGATGTCTTCCAAAACTTGCTGCTGTATCAACAATGATTAACATCATAAAACAGTGCACCAGTTAATTTTTTTCACCCTTGGCATGAGGCCTTCCAGAAATTTATTTCCATTTTCAAGTTTTGCTTTTTATGTTAGTATTGCATGGGATGTGTGTGTGCTTCGGTTTGCCTTTTCTGCCCTGCAGTCGACTTTTTACTGTTTTAAGGTATTATTCCTCCTTCACTGCACAGAAAGTCACGCACACGCAAACCATCACTCACACCGTTTCTCTACGTAAAATCACAAAAGTGCAAAGATCATGTGTGTTGTGTTCGATCTGTTTGTTGGTCTCTATCGAGGAAAAGTCAGCAGACTTTCTGCTATGTTTCTCCATTCTCGTTCGTTGCGCTGTCTATGTGCCTTAGCGCTGCCGAAACTAGCGGTTTTTTTTCTCAATGAGTACATCACTCTGCAGCGGAGTCTGCGATATTCTGAAATTTCCTGGCAGATTATAACTGTGTGCCGAACAGCGTCTAGTACTCATAACTTCGCAATTCGCAGACATTGCAGGAGATAAGCAAGATTCCAGGTTCGATTCCCGGTCCGGCATACATCTGTATCAGGATTTTAGTTTTCTCAGTAAAGAGTTTCTAAGACGCTGCTCAGACGTCGTCTTGTAACTGCACATTAACAAATTAGTACCAGTGTTTCTGTCTTCCGATAATGAGAGTTGCTTTAAAAGCTACTTTCGCTACGGCGCCACGTCCTGTCCTATCGAGACTGCGGTGAATAGTCCCTCAATATTGCTCCTCTTGTTGGTCGGGTTCCCACGATTCTCATGGGAATATGGAACCGGCGGGCTCAGGAGAACCTGACTCAGCACCACGCAGGACGTTAGCGGCCCCTTGCGACTAGCGCCCGAGACGACAGTCGTAATGTTCACTCGGAAGTGCATGATCGTACAGCCACGTCACATCCCTTACGGCTGGAAAGGGGCTCGTTTGCAGCAAGAAAAGTATCCATACGGACAGTACGACGACGTATGGAGCACAAAGAACTGTGAACAAGGCCACCATTGTTGCTGAATCTCTTTACTCGGACGCAGAGAGGAACGCTGATAGTGGTGCCCCGAATGACAACAACAGACACAGGAATGGCACAGCGTCTTATTTTCAGCTTTCATCATCAAGATGAATGTATCCGCCTGTGCATGTTCTGAGGGAAATGAACATTGCTGGATTGTATTCGAAATCATCGAACAGGCGCAGCACCTGGTGCGATGTTACGTGCTGTCATTGGGTACGCAATACATTCACCTCTTGATGACGCACTGGAGGAAAAAAAAATTATTACACCTGGACAGACGTCGTCGATTTCGATCCGATGACGGCTTATACCACATGAGGGATAGTAGACGTAGTGATAATGGTTTCAACGTCGTCCGCCAACAGAGAGCGTAGTAACATAGCTACCAGAGCGCCATCTGTGTCTACGAAGTACTCACAACCAGAAGGCTCATTTTGGTGCAAATGGCAAATGTGTGAATCGAGCAGGCAGCCACGCCACGGAAACGAACTGGTGCTTCCTACAGCCAAATGAGCGAGTGGCGGGATTGTCCTTTCAGAGAATTGCTGCAGTGTGTGGACGTTCATATTCCTGTTGGAACAACACATCACTTTCCTGTTCCAAGGACGGTAAAAGACTGGGTCTAACAACATTGTGCACGTACCATTCAGTCCAGAAACCCCCAGGTGCACGAAAGTTGTAGCTTATCGCACCCTAGATGTGCTGCGTCAGTTATCCAGTGGTCACGAGAACAATCTGACTCCCGTAGACGAGATTCTGGACGTCCGCCCAACTCAGACGCCCGCAAGTATCGTCGTATTGTAAGGGCAGCAGTGACAGCGCTGATAAAAGGGCTTGTGGGTCCAGACGTGTTACTAGCAGTGGGACTACACGCGCACACAACTCTAGCCCGTCTTTCACACACCATCGACGTGAACGGATCGACTGTTGTCAAAGGATCACTTGGAAGATGGAATGGCGCGTCGTGGTTTTAAGCGATCAAAGTAGATTCTGCCTACACGCAAGTGATGGTCGTTTGCGCGAACCTCGTAGATGGCCCCACCCCGGGCCTCATGGTCTGGGGTGCGACAAGCTACAACTTTGGTGCACCTTTGAGGTATCTGGAGGGGACGCTAACCAGTGAGTGGTACGTGCAGAATGTTGTTAGACCCAGTCTTTTGCCGTCCTCGAAACAGGAAGGTGATGTGTTGTTCCGACAGGAATATGAACGTCCACACACTGCAAGTGAAACTCAACTTCGCTGATGAGAACGATCTCCAGACTTGTCTCCAATCGGGCACGTGTGGGTTATGGTGGGACGAGAGGTGACTCGTACGACTCTTCAACTTACAACTCTTACAGAACTATGTGAAAAGGTCGAGCAGGCGTAATATAACGTATCCCAGGATGGTATTCGCCAACTGTACCATCGACAGGCAGCGCCGGCTTTCCCGCCCTCGGAGGATACACTAGGTACTAATGTCGGTGTTTCAGCATGTGTCGATACCTGAAACGCCAGAACCGCTTGTGGTATTGACCTGTAAATCTAATAATTTCTTGTGTTCCATGTGCACTGTTGAAACAATAAATTGTGAGTGAACTGGAAACCACTTAAAGGGTGTACTAATTGTTTTCCCTCTGTGTGTTACATCTTGTTAACGAAGTTATCCGCATTTGGGCATTGTAATGAATCAATGGCAACAAGCGAAAATTTGTGCCCATCTGGGACTCGAACCTGGATTTCACGCTTAAAGCGAGCGGTCGCCTTGACCGCCACGAGACCCTTACTCGCAGTCCCTGATTCCCGTAAGAGATCGGGCACGGTGTGCAACGAGCCTTTCTTTCAGTGCGCACGCACGCCATACCCGATCTCTTACAGGAATCAGGGGTTAATGGGGGGATCACACACGCTACGCCAGTACTGGGTCCGAAGACAAGCGTGATCGGGTGGCCTCGGCGCTTTAGGCGACCACCCGCGTTAAGCGGGAATCCGGGTGCAGGTCTCGATCCGGCACAAATTATCACCTGTTACCACTGATTTATGTCAGTGGATAAATGCGGCTAACGTCATTAAAATCCTCTGAAGACATTCACCTCTGGTTCTCATAGCCCAGTGGTTCCCAACTTTTCTTAGACCATTACCCCTGAGTGAAACTAGACATTATCTAGTATCCCTGCCATCCCCCCTACCGCCCCCCTCCCAACGCCCAACTGCCGTCTGTTGCTCCCCTCCCCCACTTTATCATCAACTTTAGCTGTAGAATTAAAGACTTTCCTTGGGACACTTTTATTTTTAAAGATGAAAGATGAATGATGTTTAGTTTGTGTGTGTGTGTGAGTTAGAATGAATTCGTGGTGCATCGCAACTGGTGCCTACAACTCATTCTCATATAATAAATCTAACTATCCACAGTGGGAATAGACACTTTTACAAAACATACTTCCCCTGTATCACTGATCCCCATTGCGGCACTTGCTTGACATGCACATTGCAACTCCATTTAAAATCAACCAAGTTAAAATGTGTATACTATGCTTACTGTTCGTAAATCAATTGATTGCTGCACCCTTTGCATCTGGATCGGCAGAAATTGGAAGACATCAGGCTGTTAATGCTTTGTGTCTGACCACATACACTAATAGTAATAGTTATAATAATAATAACAAGAATCTAAAAACAACGTTGAAATACAGATCTATTAGACATAAGCCCACCATATGTACATTCGTCGACTTCAAGAAGGAGTACGACTCAGTCAACCGTAAATCCCTTGTCAACACTCTAACAGAACTCGACCAGAAAACACGTAACTTCATTGAACAGACACCCTCCAACACAAACTCTAAAGTAAAATTCATGGCGGAAATCTCAGAATGTTTTGAGATCAGAACTGGAGTAAGACAAGGAGGCGGACTATCTCCAATTCTGTTCAATACAATTTTGGACAAGATCATAAGGGAATGGGAGAGTGAGCTTAGAAAACGCGGCCTATGGAAACCAGTGAAGATTGGAAGGAAAACTGAAGTCACCTGCCTAGCCTTTGCCGATGACCTAGCAATTTTGACAGACAATGAACAAAATGCAATACATCAAATAGAAATACTCAAGGAATGCACCGAGAAGGTTGGCTTGCAAATTTCTCTCGAGAAAACGGAATTTATGTGTACACTCTTAACCATACAGAATATCACCACAAAATATGGACGGATAAACAGAGTTTCACATTTTAAATACCTGGGGGAAATTTTGGAACCCACTGGACTAGAAAAAAATCTCAAGAAACATAAGCACAGAAACTAAAGAGAGCCTACGGTCGAATATCCAACTTAAGAACAAAAAGTGCGTGTCTATGCATGCAAAAATCAGGCACTACAGCACTGTCATTAAACGCGAGGTGCTATACGCAGCAGAAACCTTGTCACTCCATAACAAGGTGCTGCTACAAAATCTACAAAAAGAAGAACGAAAGATCATTAGCAAAATCCTTGGACCACGAAAAACTGAAGCTGGATATAGACTAAAAATCAACAAAACTACAGAGGAAATTTCAAATATTGGTGCTGACATTAGAAATAGTCGCCTTAAATTCTGTGGACACATACACAGACTCCCTGAGTATAATTCTCACACGCCAGATACTCACAGCCACTGAAAACCTTAAAGGTGTGACTCCGGCCGAACAAGTACGAAGAGACCTTACTGATGCTCAACTCACCATTCAGGACACTGCAGACCGTAACATCTACAGAAGCAAAATAGACAAGTTGTGAAGTCTAGCCAGAGATAAGAGCCGAAAAGACCGGTACAAACTGGAAGGATGAAAGAAAGAAAGCCACGAGCGAAAAAATGAAGGTCTCATGGAAAAACCGCAGAAGGAACTGTAGAAGCTTCACGTGATCCGCAAAGGGTCTACTACGTGAAAATAGAAGGAAACAAAACCAAACATTCAACACAAACCAAAAGAAATTTTACCAGACAATAGATAACACACACATTAAAATAGACAATCCACCAAACGTAATAGACATGGAACACTTCTGGAGCAACATATGGTCAAACCCGGTACAACATAACAGGCATGCACGGTGGATACAAGCAGAAACAGACACATACAAGATGATACCACAAATGCCTGAAGTGATAATTTTGCAACATGAAGTCACCCGAGCAATTAATTCTACTCACAATTGGAAAGCCCCTGGAAAAGATAAAATAGCAAATTTCTGGCTAAAGAAGTTCACCTCAACACATTCACATCTAACTAAATTATTTAACAGTTACATTGCAGACCCATACACATTCCCTGATACACTTACACATGGAATAACGTATCTGAAACCTAAAGATCAAGCAGACACAGCAAACCCAGCAAAATATCGCCCCATAACATGCCTACCAACAATATACAAAATATTAACTTCAGTCATTACACAGAAATTAATGACACATACAACGCAGAACAAAATTATAAATGAAGAACAAAAAGGCTGTTGCAAAGGAGCACGAGAATGTAAAGAGCAACTGATAATAAATGCAGAGGTGACATATCAAGCTAAAACTAAACAAAGGTCGCTACACTACGCATACATTGATTACCAAAAAGCTTTTGATAGTGTACCCCACTCATGGTTACTACAAATATTGAAACTACACAAAGTAGATCCTAAATTGATACAGTTCCTAAACATAGTAATGAAAAATTGGAAAACCACACTTAATATCAAAACAAATTCAAATAATATCACATCACAGCCGATAGAGATTAAGCGTGGAATATACCAAGGAGATTCATTAAGTCCTCTCTGGTTGTGCCTTGCTCTGAACCCACTATCCAACATGCTAAATAACACAAATTATGGATACAATATTACTGGAACATACCAACACAAAAACACACATTTGCTATACATGGATGATCTAAAACTACTGGCAGCAACAAATCAACAACTCAAACAATTACTAAAGGTAACAGAAGTATTCAGCAATGATATAAATATGGCTTTTAGAACAGACAAATGTAAGAAAAATAGCATAGTCAAGGGAAAACACACTAAACAAGAAGATTACATATTGGATAACCACAGCGACTGCATAGAAGCGATGGAAAAAACAGATGCCTATAAATATCTAGGATACAGACAAAAATAGGAATAGATAATACAAATATTAAAGAAGAACTAAAAGAAAAATGTAGACAAAGACTAACAAAAATACTGAAAGCAGAATTGACAGCAAGAAACAAGACAAAAGCTATAAATACTTATGCTATACCAATATTGACGTTCTCATTTGGAGTAGTGAAATGGAGTAACACAGACCTAGAAGCACTCAATACACTTACACGATCACAATGCCACAAATATAGAATACATCACATACATTAAGCAACAGAAAGATTCACATTAAGCAGAAAGGAAGGAGGAAGGGGATTTATCGACATAAAAACCTACATTATGGACAGGTAGACATTTAAGAAAATTCTTTATAGAACGAGCAGAAACTAGCAAAATACACAAAGCAATCACTCATATAAATACATCGGCTACACCACTGCAATTTCATAACCGCCTCTACAACCCTTTAGATCACATAACATCAACAGATACGAAGAAAGTAAATTGGAAAAAGAAAACACTACATGGCAAGCACCCGTATCATCTAACACAGCCACACATCGATCAAGACGCATCCAACACATGGCTAAGAAAAGGCAATATATACGGTGAGTCGGAAGGATTCATGATTGCAATACAGGATCAAACAATAAACACCAGATACTACAGCAAGCATATTATTAAAGATCCCAATTCCACAACAGATAAATGCAGACTTTGCAAACAACAAATAGAAACAGTAGCTCACATCACAAGCGGATGTACAATACTAGCAAATACAGAATACACCAGAAGACATGACAATGTAGCAAAAATAATACATCAACAACTTGCCATACAACATAAACTAATAAAACAACACGTTCCCACATACAAGTATGCACCACAAAATGTACTGGAGAATGATGAATACAAATTATACTGGAACAGAACCATTATAACAGATAAAACAACACCACATAACAAACCTGACATCATACTCACCAATAAAAAGAAGAAATTAACACAACTAATCGAAATATCCATACCCAGTATAACAAATATACAGAAGAAAAGAGGAAAAAAATTGAAAAATACATCCTACTGGCTGAGTAAGTCAAGGACATGTGGCATTAGGATAAAGTTGACATTATACCAATTATACTATCAACTACAGGAGTCATACCACACAATATCCACCAGTACATCAACGCAATACAGCTACATCCAAACGTATATATACAACTACAGAAATCTGTAATTATTGATACATGTTCAATTACTCGAAAGTTCCTAAATGCAATGTATCATATATCGTACAGTTAAAAGAAAGTCACGCTTGATCAAGGTCCGCGTCACTTTCCATTTTTAACCAGACATAACGTCTGAGAAAGGAAATAAATAATAATACGAGGTGCATTCAAGTTCTAAGGCCTCCAATTCTTTTTCTTCAGACTGGAAAGAGATAGAAACATGCGCATTGTTTTAAAATGAGGCCGCGTTCATTGTCAATACGTCCCAGACATGGCAGCACCGTACGGCAGATGGAATTTTACCACCAGCGGCGAGAATGAGAACTGTTTTAAATACTTAAAATGGCGACGTTTTCCTTACTTGAACAGCGTGCAATCATTCGTTTTCTGAATTTGCGTGGTGTGAAACCAATTGAAATTCATTGACAGTTGAAGGAGACATGTGGTGATGGAGTTATAGATGTGTCGAAAGTGCGTTCGTGGGTGCGACAATTAAATGAAGGCAGAACATCGTGTGACAACAGACGGAAACAACCTCGGGCTCGCACAAGCCGGTCTGGCGACATGATCGAGAAAGTGGAGAGAATTGTTTTGGAGGATCGCCGAATGACTGTTGAACAGATCGCCTCCAGAGTTGGCATTTCTGTGGGTTCTGTGCACACAATCCTGCATGACGTCCTGAAAATGCGAAAAGTGTCTTGCAGGTGGGTGCCACAAATGCTGACGGACGACCATATGGCTGCCCGTGTGGCATGTTGCCAAGCAATGTTGACGTGCAACGACAGCATGAATGGGACTTTCTCTTCATCGGTTGTGACAATGGATGAGACGTGGATGCCATTTTTCAATCCAGAAACAAAGCGCCAGTCAGCTCAATGGAAGCACACAGATTCACCGCCACCAAAAAAATGTCGGGTAACCGCCAGTGCTGAAAAAATGATGGTGTCCATGTTCTGGGACAGCGAGGGCGTAATCCTTACCCATTGCGTTCCAAAGGGCACTACGGTAACAGGTGCATCCTACAAAAATGTTTTGAAGAACAAATTCCTTCCTGCACTGCAACAAAAACGTCCGGGAAGGGCTGCGCATGTGCTGTTTCACCAAGACAACGCACCCGCACATCGAGCTAACGTTACGCAACAGTTTCTTCGTGATAACAACTGTGAAGAGATTCCTCATGCTCCCTACTCACCTGACCTGGCTCCTAGTGACTTTTGGCTTTTTCCAACAATGAAAGACACTCTCCGTGGCTGCACATTCACCAGCCGTGCTGCTATTGCCTCAGCGATTTTCCAGTGGTCAAAACAGACTCCTAAAGAAGCCTTCGCCGCTGCCATGGAATCATGGCATCAGCGTTGTGAAAAATGTGTACGTCTGCAGGGCGATTACGTCGAGAAGTAACGCCAGTTTCATCGATTTCGGGTGAGTAGTTAATTAGAAAAAAAATCGGAGGCCTTAGAACTTGAATGCACCTCGTAATAATACTGTGTACAGCAGTATACTAGCTCTTTGTAGTTACTGCTGTGTTGTGCCGTTAATTAATTCAGTAATCTGTTTCTAAGCGAGTAATGAAGCAATTTCTGCACTACTGCGGGTACTACCTAGAGCTAGGGAAAGACTTTTTCTTGAGATATTTAGCATTTGTTTTACATATGTCTCACTTTTATCATCAGTGACGTACGGAACAAAGCTCACATATCTACATCTACATCTACAGCCATACTCCGCAAGCCACCTGACGGTGTGTGGCGGAGGGTACCATGAGTACCTCTATCGGTTCTCCCTTCTATTCCAGTCTCGTATTGTTCCTGGAAGGAAGGATTGTCGGTATGCCTCTGTGTGGGCTCTAATCTCTCTGATTTTATCCTCATGGTCTCTTCGTTAGATATACGTAGGAGGGAGCAATATACTGCTTGACTCCTCGGTGAGGGTCTGTTCTCGAAACTTCAACAAAAGCCCGTACCGAGCTACTGAGCGTCTCTCCTGCAGAGTCTTCCACTGGAGTTTATCTATCATCTCCGTAACGCTTTCGCGATTACTAAATGATCCTGTAACGAAGCGCGCTGCTCTCCGTTGGATCATCTCTATCTCTTCTATCAACCCTATCTGGTACGGATCCCACACTGCTGAGCAATATTCAAGCAGTGGACGAACAAGTGTACTGTAACCTACTTCCTTTGTTTTCGGAATGCATTTCCTTAGGATTCTTTCAATGAATCACAGTCTGGCATCTGCTTTACCGACGATCAACTTTATATGATCATTCCATTTTAAATCACTCCTAATGCGTACTCCCAGATAATTTATGGAATTAACTGCTTCCAGTTGCTGACCTGCTATATTGTAGCTAAATGATAAGGGCTCTTTCTTTCTATGTATTCGCAGCACATTACACTTGTCTACATTGAGATTCAATTGCCATTCTCTGCACCATGCGTCAATTCGTTGCAGATCCTCCTGCATTTCAGTACAATCTTCCATTGTTACAACCTCTCGATATACTACAGCATCATCCGGAAAAAGCCTCAGTGAACTTCCGATGTCATCCAAAAGGTCATTTATATATGTTCTGAATAGCAACGGTCCTACGACACTCCCCTGCGGCACACCTGAAATCACTCTTACTTCGGAAGACTTCTCTCCACTGAGAATGACATGCTGCGTTCTGTTATCTAGGAACTCTTCAATCCAATCACACAATTGGTCTGATAGTCCATATGCTCTTACTTTGTTCATTAAACGACTGTGGGGGACTGTATCGAACGCCTTGCGGAAGTCAAGAAACACGGCATCTACCTGGGAACCCGTGTCTATGGCCCTGTGAGTCTCGTGGACGAATAGCACGATCTGGGTTTCACACGATCGTCTTTTTCGAAACCCATGCTGATTCCTACGGAGTAGATTTCTAGTCTCCAGAAAAGTCATTATACTCGAACATAATATGTGTTCCAAAATTCTACAACTGATAGACGTTAGAGATATAGGTCTATAGTTCTGCACATCTGTTCGACGTCCCATCTTGAAAACGGGGATGACCTGTGCCCTTTTCCAATCCTTTGGAACGCTACGCTCTTCTAGAGACCTACGGTACACCGCTGCAAGAAGGGGGGCAAGTTCCTTCGCGTACTCTGTGTAAAATCGAACTGGTATCCCATCAGGTCCAGCGGCCTTTCCTCTTTTGAGCGATTTTAATTGTTTCTCTATCCCTCTGTCGTCTATTTCGATATCTACCATTCTGTCATCTGTGCGACAATCTAGAGAAGGAACTACAGTGCAGTCTTCCTCTGTGAAACAGCTTTGGAAAAAGACATCTAGTATTTCGACCTTTAGTCTTCCATCCTCTGTTTCAGTACCATTTTGGTCACAGAGTGTCTGGATATTTTGTTTTGATCCACCTACCGCTTCGACATAAGACCAAAATTTCTTAGGATTTTCTGTCAAGTCAGTACATAGAACTTTACTTTCGAATTCATTGAACGCCTCTCTCACACTACATTTCGCTTCGCGTAATTTTTGTTTGTCTGCAAGGCTTTGGCTATGTTTACGTTTGCTGTGAAGTTCCCTTTGCTTCCGCAGCAGTTTTTTAACTCGGTTGTTGTACCACGGTGGCTCTTTTCCATCTGTTACGATCTTGCTTGGCATATACTCATCTAACGATGGTTTTGAACTTTGTCCACTGATCCTCAACACTATCTGTACTTGAGACAAAACTTTTGTGTTGAGCCATCAGGTACTCTGGAATCTGCTTTTTGTCACTTTTGCTAAACAGAAAAATCTTCCTACCTTTTTTAATATTTCTATTTACGGCTGAAATCATCGATGCAGTAACCGCTTTATGATCGCTGATTCCCTGCTCTGCGTTAACTGTTTCAAATAGTTCGGGTCTGTTTGTCACCAGAAGGTCTAATATGTTATCGCCACGAGTCGGTTCTCTGTTTAACTGCTCAAGGTAGTTTTCAGACAAAGCACTTAAAAAAATTTCACTGGATGCTTTGTCCCTGCCATCCGTTATGAACGTTTGAGTCTCCCAGTCTATATCCGGCAAATTAAAATCTCCACCCAGAACTATAGCATGGTGGTGGGGAAATCTACTCGAAATATTTTCCAAATTATCCTTTAGGTGTGGTTCATGGTGTGGGTTCCTGTAGTCATGTCCTAGTTCATGAACCACGGGCAACGTATGAGTGGCCAAGTAAGTGGTCCCGACAGTCGGGATACCAGTTTCTTTGGATTAAGGCTGGGCATCTCGGACATATTCTGAGTCGTGGTCACCTTTGTGCTCATACGGCAAAGACTACCAAATCCACCGGTTAGTCCGTCAACCGTTAGGGGTAAAACTCAATGGGACTCGGGCAAGTAAGGCTAGCAACCTGCTTCCCTGGTACTTTAAATATGATGCTGGCAACAATCAGAGCAAAATGCCTCGGACCTTTGGAGGTGACGGAGTCCCACCTCTAACTGACAAACCAGGGACTCCTAAGATACGACTTGGCAAACAAATGGTAATGAGATGGGGAGCTATTAATATCAATGGGGGCTACTCTGGGAAGAAGGTAGAGGTGGCAGAGGCTGCAAGTAAGATGGGGCTGGACGTTTTAGCTGTTAGTGACATTCGGGTAAGGGGGTGAGAAAGAAGAGGAAGTGGGAGAATACAAGGTCTACCTGTCAGGATTCAAAGCAGGAATAGCACAATGGGGTGTAGGGCTTTACATCAGGAAAGAAATGGAACCCAGCGTAGTTGCAGTAAGGTATGTAAACGAACGACTCATGTGGATAGATTTGACAGTGTCTAGCAAGAAAATTAGGATTGTGTCAGTATATTCGCATTGTGAAGGGGCACATCAAGATAAGATTGATAGTTTTTATGAGGCACTCAGTGATGTAGTTGTTAGAGTAAAAGACAAGGACGGTGTTCTGCTCATGGGTGATTTTAATGCCAGGATTGGAAATCGTACAGAAGGGTATGAAAAGGTTATGGGTAAATTTGGAGAGGATATGGAGGCGAACAGGAACCATAAACAACTCTTGGATTTCTGTGCCAGTATGGGCTTAGTAATCACAAACTCCTTTTTTAAACATAAGAACATTCACCGGTATACTTGGGAAGGCAGGAGAACCAGATCTGTCATTGACTATATAATAACAGATCAGGAATTCAGGAAGGCTGTGAGGGACACACGTGTATTCAGGGGATTCTTTGATGACACTGATCATTATTTAACCTGCAGTGAAATTGGGATTGTGAGGCCGAAAGTGCAGGAGGTCAGGTCCATATGTAGGAGGATAAGAGTGGAGAAACTTCAGGATAAGGAAATCAGGCACAAGTACATAACAGCGATCTCAGAAAGGTACCAGTTAGTTGAATGTAGTCAATTACAGTCATTGGAAAAGGAATGGACAAGGTACAGGGACACAGTACTAGAAGTGGCTAAAGAATGTCTTGGAACAGTAGTGTGTAAAAGTAGGATGAAGCAAACAGTTTGGTGGAATGACACAGCCAAGGCAGCCTGTAAAAGGAAAAAGAAGGCGTATCAAAAATGGCTACATACTAGAACTTAGGTAGACAGAGAAAGTTATGTTGAAGAAAGAAACAAAGCCAAACAGATAATTGCAGCATCCAAGAAGAAATCTTGGGAAGACTTTGGAAACAGGTTGGAGACTATGGGTCAAGCTGCTGGAAAACCATTCTGGAGTGTAATTAGCAGTCTTCGAAAGGGAGGTAAGAAGGAAATGACAAGTATTTTGGACAGGTCAGGGAAACTGCTGGTGAATCCTGTGGATGCCTTGGGCAGATGGAGGGAATATTTTGAAGAGTTGTTCAATGTAGGTGAAAATACGATCAGTAATGTTTCAGATTTCGAGGTACAATGGGATAGAAATGATGATGGAAGTAGGATCACATTTGAGAAAGTGAAGAAAATGGTCACTAGATTGCAGTGCAATAAAGCAGCTGGGGTGGATGAAATTAAGTTGGAACTCATCAAATACAGTGGAATGTCAGGTCTTAAATGGCTACACAGAATAATTGAAATGGCCTGGGAGTCGGGACAGGTTCCATCAGACTGGACAAAAGCAGTAATCACACCAATCTTTAAGCATAGAAACAGAAAAGATTGTAACAACTATAGAGGTATCTCTTTAATCAGCATTGTGGGTAAAAGCTTCTCAGGTATTGTTGAAAGGAAAGTGCGAGTATTAGTTGAGGACCAATTGGATGAAAATGAGTGTGGGTTTAGGCCTCTTAGAGGTTGTCAGGACCAGATCTTTAGCTTACGGCAAATAATGGAGAAGTGTTATGAGTGGAACAGGGAATTGTATCTATGCTTTATAGATCTAGAAAAGGCATATGACCGGGTTCCTAGGAGGAAGTTATTGTCTATTCTACGAGATTATGGAATAGGAGGCAAACTTTTACAAGCAATTAAAGATCTTTACATGGATAGTCAGGCAGCAGTTAGAGTTGACGGTAAATTGAGTTCATGGTTCAGAGTAGTTTCAGGAGTAAGACAAGGCTGCAACCTGTCTCCACTGTTGTTCATATTATTTATGGATCATATGTTGAAAACAATAGACTGGCTGGGTGAGATTAAGATATGTGAACACAAAGTAAGCAGTCTTGCATATGCGGATGACTTAGTTGTGATGGCAGATTCGATTGAAAGTTTGCAAAGTAATATTTCAGAGCTAGATCAGAAATGTAAGGACTATGGTATGAAGATTAGCGTCTCCAAAACGATAGTAATGTCAGTGGGAAAGAAATATAAACGGATTGAGTGCCAAATAGGAGAAACAAAGTTAGAACAGGTGGACGGTTCAAATGGTTCAAATGGCTCTGAGCACTATGGGACTTAACATCTATGGTCATCAGTCCCCTAGAACTTAGAACTACTTAAACCTAACTAACCTAAGGACATCACACAACACCCAGCCATCACGAGGCAGAGAAAATCCCTGACCCCGCCGGGAATCGAACCCGGGAACCCGGGCGTGGGAAGCGAGAACGCTACCGCACGACCACGAGATGCGGGCGACAGGTGGACGGTTTCAAGTACTTAGACCAAGGAGAAGGTAAGTGGTTTCGGTTAAGAATGATTTTGAAGTAATAGGTTTAACATCAGAAGAGGCACCAATGTTAGCACTGAATAGGGGACCACGGAGAAATTTTATAAGGGGGCTATGCTCCAGACTGAACGCTGAAAGGCATAATCAGTCTTAAATGATGATGGTGATGATGATGATCCTTCAGGTGCTCATCCACAACATCTGCTGAGCCAGGTGGCGTATAGATACATCCAATTACCATGTCTGAGCCTGCTTTAACCGTGACCTTCACCCAAATTATTTCACATTTCGGATCTCCGTCAATTTCCTTCGATACTATTGCACTTCTTATCGCTATAAACATGTCTCCCCCTTCACTGTCCAGCCTGTCTCTGCGGTATACATTCCAATCTGAGTTTAGAATTTCATTACTGTCTACATCTGGTTTCAGCCAACTTTCTGTCCCTAGTACTATGTGGGCATTGTGGCCGTTTATTAATGAGAGCAGTTCTGGGACCTTTCTATAGACGCTCCTGCAGTTTACTATTAGCAGATTAATATTGTTATTCCCTGTTGCATTTTGCCTACTCCTACCTTGCCGCGACTCAGGAGGCGTCTTGTCGGGCCTAGAGAGGGAATTCTCTAACTTAAAAAAACCCACATGTGCACTCCACACGTACTCCGCTACCCTTGTAGCCGCTTCCTGCGTGTAGTGCACGCCTGACCTATTCAGGGGGACCCTACATTTCTCCACCCGATAGCGGAGGTCGAGAAATTTGCACCCCAGATATCCGCAGAATCGTCTGAGCCTCAGGTTTAAGCCTTCCACTCGGCTCCAAACCAGAGGACCGCGATCGGTTCTCGGAACGATACTACAAATAGTTAACTCAGATTCCATCCCGCGAGCGAGGCTTTCCGCCTTCACCAACTCCGCCAACCGCCTGTACGAACTGAGGATGACCTCTGAACCCAGACGGCAGAAGTCATTGGTTCCGACATGAGCAACAATTTGCAGTCGGGTGCACCCAGTGCTCTCTATCGCCGCCGGCAGGACCTCCTCCACATCTCGGATGAGACCCCCCGCCAAGCAGACAGAGTTAACACTGACCTTCTTCCCCGACCTTTCCGCTATTTCCCTAAGGGGCTCCATCACCCACCTAACGTTGGAGCTCCCAATCACTAATAAACCCCTCCCCCCGTGTGCCTGCTCGGACCTTGCTGAAGGAGCGGCCACATGTCCACTCACAGGCAGAGCGGGCGACGCCACACGGTCAGCCTCCACATTGACCCTCCGCCTCGTGCGCCGCGAACGCCACCGAACCCGCCACTCCCCTTGGGGAGAGGGTGGCCCAACCGCGCCCGGTACCCGCGAAGATGTCTCGACAGCAGGAATATTGTGTGAAGCATGTAACACCTGAGGTGTACCATGCGACGCACCAGACTCCCCACTGCCGCTACACTCCGAGGCAGCAGCCTGAAGACGGCTGACCGCGGCCATCAACACGTTCAGCTGTTCGCGAACAGCGGCCAGCTCCTCCTGCGTCCGTACACAGCAGTCACACATCCTATCCATCCTAAGAAATCAATTTACTATAGAAAGTTAATCAACTTTTAACTAGACTGCTAATTCACTAAAGGCGGCTGATAGTTGACTAAACTGTGGTTACTAGACACTTCATGTAGAAAATAATGAAAGTAGCACTAACTGTCTCTGGACTGTATTAAAAACAAACAATAGCACTACTGGCACTGTGGCTGACTAAAGGGACTCTCTCTGACTGTATTCAAAACAAACACGAAATCTATGGAACATTATTACTAGCACTCGACAATTAAAGCTTCCTGAAAACAAAAACATACGGAAGAAGAAATGACAAGTAAGAAAAATACAGTTAATACTTAAATTAACGTAGCTCGCTGCACGGCAGACGTGACACATAACGGCAGTTACATATGTGTGGTAGTGGGTGGACTATGTAAGGAACCTGTAAAAAAAGTAATTATTGATAACGTATATAATCAGTATTACAGTCTTACAACGTTGTGATAATAATAACGATCTTTTGAAAATAATTTAGTTTAGTAACTGAAACAAAATCGAGATGTTTAATTTTTATCCCTCGGAAAATTTCACTTTACCTCTCATCAGCTAATTATCCCCAGGTTGGAAACCACTGGCATAGCTGGTAAGGCCTGTGACCGTGCCCTATCTTCGTGTTTTCATGACGTTATGTTTAACAAGATAACACAAGACCTCATGTTGTTAGTACTGTACTGTATTTCCTCTATACAAAGGATGTTCGACTGTTGACCGGGAGCGGGAAGTACGTTCTCTATGTCTCTCAGTCAATGACAACATGCTGCTGAAAGACTGTTATGTTACCACCCGCCAGCCACCAAAACTCAAAAACTGACAGAATTGAAACAGTATGGAACAACGCACCAACATCTCAGCACGACTCGATGCCCACCTCTCTGTACTAAATTTCGCATCCTGTATAACTCCAAATCACCTAAAAATTTATTCGTAATTTAATCGTGTATTATTCCTGTTATACTTGTTGAACTCATTAGGCAATATTTTGATATTTGCTATCCTTCCGGATTTGCAGTTTTAGTGACCAAGAGTGTGCTTTACGTTTGGAAGGGATAAAGCCCACTTTCACTTCTTTCTCTCTGCAGTCCGATTTCTTGTGTTCCCGATCGCCACACTTCTGTCTGACCACCTTTCATGTTTTACAGCTCTTGGATGTAAGATAGTGGCGTTGAATCAGCACGCGAACAGAACGTGTTCTTTTATGATCAGCGTTTCGAGACAGGTATATCATGAGAACGAGTAAGGTACATCTTACAAGAAGAGATAAGATTAGAAAAACGTATCACGAGGGACCTAGAATGATGTCACAACTAATTTGTCCCAAGGTCTTAAAAAGAGTCCATTCAGCATACGATTTTATTACTGACACGAGTCCATCAGTTTACGCAGGAAACAAAACAGTAGTCAAACAAATGGAAAAAAATCAGTTGCCCTTCACAAAAAATTCTAAGTGAATTTCAATCACCGCGAAACATACCCAGTGTTTTCTAGGATGCAGTGGGTATACCTCTTACGGATTACAAATAGCAAATACAGTATAACGCAAATTTCCTGTATCAAATACAATTAAATATGCTAGAGAAGATAGAGAATTTACAGAACGCAAAAAGAAAAAAAAAATCATCTTTCTTCAGGACCGTGTAGCTGCTCGCAAATTTGCTTTATTCGAGGGAAACCACGTACATGAAGCACTAATATTTTGATCATACATCCTGTTCACCAGATTCAACACACTATGATTTACATCTGCAAGAGAATTTGCCACTGGAAAACGGTTTGAATCCAATGAAGGGGTCATGAGATACTTAAACGAATATTTTGCACAGCTCTCAGAATCGCTGTTCAGGAATGAAATCTACTTATTGTAATAACTTAGAACAAATTACATCGCTGCAGACAGCAGCTGTGCCAAAACTGGAAGGGAACTGTTTACTTTAAAAAGACACAATCTGCAATTGCAAGGCTGGGAAACTTTCTTCTTAACCCACTTCATGAGTACTTGGTATTCGGTTATATGATTAAGTTCGATTGGATGAAACGTGGTTCAGGACTCACAAACATGAATTAGGAGAAAAGCCTAAAAATGTGTTTGCTTTAGTGTAGCTAAATGTAGCTGGAATGTTGTATTACATCCTGTTTCCTTGCTCATTGTAAGGTTATCATTCGATCTGTGTAATCTGTGCGCAACTCGAAGGTAATCCCAACACCTACCATCAATAAAAAGTAGAAATTATATTAATTTTTTATTACAGTCTATTGCTGCATGTGCCTTTATAAAGATTACCGGTTTCGATCGAATACTGAACATCTTCCGATCTCTTAAAATAAATAAAAGACATAATAAGTATGATTTTCCTTAACTAATCTGAAACACACGTATGATAAATATAATAATAAATACGATATCCATTATAGCTGGAGAGCAACCCGTTAGTTTTATGTGCTGTGTGCAACTTCTGTTAAGCCACTGATGTACAGATATTACAATGTCAAGAATTGCAAAAGGTGTGTGGGGAAGCATGCTAGGACGCATTACGCTCTATAGTGATATACCAAGATGATAAAAATTTTAAAGTCGTTGTATTAAAAAAAAGTAAGAAAGATGAGATACAACTGTGGTCAGTGCATAAAACCAAAATTAAAATGGAAGAGGACTCAGCAGTTCACATCTGGAACATATATCCTGCGGAATTCTCTTCCATTCAAATTTTGGTTTTATATAATCACCATAATTATATTTTATCTTTTGTAACTGTTTTGCTTAACGCAGTGACTTTATCATCTTGTTGTAACACACATAGAAGACGATGTTTCCTAACGTGCTTCCTCATACTCCTTTTGTAATTGCTGACATTACGGTGTACGTTCATTAGTGACTTGTGGAGGCTGCACGCAGCGCGTAAGACGGACAGCTTGCTCTGTAACTACAATGGATATCGTATACACTGTTTACCATATGCGTGTTGTATATTAGTTAAGTAAGATCAAATTACTTATTTTAACAGATCTGAATATATTCGATATTTGGACGAAGTCAGTAATCATTATAACGAAAAATGCGATAACAGACTGCAATGAAATATTAGTATTCAGTTCTCACGGAATTATCAACATCTGACATTATGCCAAGCTTTCGTAAAAAGTAGAAAACTTTAATTGAAAGGGGACAGCGAGCCGCAGTGTGGTAATTCCATCATCACTAACTATTTATAGCTGTTATTCGGCGTCTGGTGCGGCTTAGCTGAGGATATCTACGCGTCCTTCCTAGAATTGTTTACCGGCAATTATACAGAGGTTTGACTCACGAACAAGAAGTGGCACATCACGCACAGCTCATCACTAACGGTACAGGCGGCAGCGTCACCACACTTATATTACCACGGTGGCCTTCGGCGCAGTACAAAAAGATTCAGCAAATATACCTTTCTCCTTCACGATATTTTTACGGATTACAGCTAGATAGCTTAGTATTAACTTTTAATATCTATGCTGTCTAGTCAGTCATTTGTACACGTATGGGCTTCCTGTGCTTTCAGATCTTGACAGTGACAGGAAAACGCAATTTTAACGATTTTGTGAATCTATATGCCACACCAATTTTACTGAAACCAGTTTACTTTCTTTTCACAAAATATGTTGCTAAATCATCCGTGAGGAATAGCCCTCGGTGTGTTGGTGACATCCTGTTACTATGGAATAACATATTTTCAAAGTCTTATGTCAAACGTTACGGGAAAGTCAAGCGGGCTATGGTTGATCGATAAATGTGTCACGAACCAAAAATTTTTCGGATACCCGTGGGACATTTGTTGTTAACACTGAATTAACCTCAAGATTAATTTAGATCGCAGAAGTCACCTATCCGAAATAGTTTGTATTTTACGAGTATACTATTATATAACAACAGTCGGCAACTTTCCTCGTTACCAGTGACCTCAGTGTGTCGAAGTTAGGAAACATGCACAGGTTGGGCACCGAGTGGAGTCGATTACGAAATGCTTCACTTTCCGCCTTCGTAGCAAAAACGATGCAACCGGCTCTGACCATCACGACGTAGTGAGTGTCCCAGAATTTCTTGCTTTTACCTCTGCACATGACACTCTTTGTTGGTTGGGTTTACAGCAGAACCGCTGAGTCACATTGCCGGTCGAGTAGACGTGGTGATTAAGGCACCCTACTCGTGCTTCAGAGGGTAGGGTTACAATCCACCTTCGGCCATTCTTACCTGGCGTTGCTTTGGCCGCCTTAAATCGCGTGGAAAGATGGTTTCTTAAACAGTCCGCAATCGTCTCGTACCCCAGTCGTGCACCATCTGAGATTCTTCTCCGTCTCCAATTACATTCATGTCAATGAGACGTTAAGCTCCAGTATTCCATCCTTTCTTCGATGTAATATATGACACCCCTGACGTTGGTTGAGGCTATTAGTAGCTCAGCAACTGTCTGGTTATTGGAACACATTGTTCAGTTCTTCTGCTGTCTAGAGATCTGGCGTTCCACGGTAACCTAGTCCTAGCGGTTTCGTGGGGGTTTGGCACACTGGGAATCCTGTTCACAATGAAATGCTCTCATCTCTTGCAATTCATAAATTCACAGCAAAACTATCCTACCATGTAACATAATCCGCAATTTGCAGAAGAAAAGGAAAAATTAGTAGAAGTCGACCTCGGGTAAGATCAGTTCGGGTTCCGATGAAACGTAGAAACATGCGAGACAATACTGACACTACAACTTATCTTAGAACATAGGCTGAAGAAAGGCAAACCTACATTTATGACATTTGTAGATTTAGAGAAAGCTTATGACAATGTTGAATGGACTACCCTCCAAAACTCTGAATGTAGCAAGGATAAAATACAGGGAGCGAAAGGTTATTCACAACTTGTACAGAAGCACACTGCTGTTATAAAGAGTCGAAGGACATGAAAACGAAGCTGTACTTGAGAAGCTAGTGAGGCAGGCTTGAAGCGTTATTCAGTCTGTGCATTGAGCAAGCAGTAAACAAGGAGAACATTGGAAAGGCGATTAAAGTTCTAGGAGAAGAAATAAAAACTTTGAAATGAGAAGTTAAACGTGGTATATAAGTTATGCTATTTGAACAGCAAAATATTTTATGATAATCGAGACAGAGAAGATACGAAATGCAGACTGGAGTAACGAGAAAATAATTTCTGAAAAAGAGAAATTTGTTGACATCGGACATAAATTTTAAAGTTAGTACATCTTTACCGAGGACATTTTCCCGGGGGGTAACCTTGTACAGAAGTGAATCTTGGGTGATAAGCAGTTCAGACAGGAGCATAAAAGGTTTTAGAATGAGGTGCTAAAGAAGATTGCTGAGGCATAGATTGTTGATCAAATAAGTAATGAGAAGGTGTTGAATCGAAATGGGGAAAAAACTGGGGAAAAAAGAAAAGTACAACTCGTCTGAAAGATGAGGTCGGTTGATGCGACAAATCCTGAGGCATCAAGGAATCGTCAATTTGGTAACGAAGGGAAGTGTGTTGGGGGTGGGGAATTAAAATTGTAGAGGAACACCTAGACATGGTTACAGTAATAAGGTTTAAATGGATGTAGGTTTTGGTTGTTATTTAGCGATGAAGAGGTTTGCACATGATAGACTAGCGTGGAGAGCTGCGTTAAATCAATCCCGGGACTGAAGACCACAACACAATCGGAAAAAAGAATTCTGAGCGCATAGGAAACAATGAATGTACTATATGTTATAAACGTTTCAAAGAGATTGCGTCCAGTTCGGGAAACAGCTCTGTTGCGGGACCGGAAAAGTGAGCGTTAAGCCAAGCTCAAACAGTCAAAAACTGTCACTCCAACAAAGGGAAGACCTCAGATACGGCCAACTGATTCGACTCACGTTTGGCAAATCACTTCTGTACCACCTAAAATGAAGGACTCTACAGTCCCTGGCCATATTATTAGCCGCACATGATTTTTTTTAACAATTCATTTATGTTTGGGATTTTGCAGACTGGTTCACCTATCATTGTTTAATAGGTTGAATATTATTAAAGAGCTATTATTGAATGAAATGAGTTCATTTGTTGTGCTGCTTCTAAAGTGTTTGAATTGTGATTGCATTATTAACATCTAATATTGTTGATTTCCTGTCGTATTCACTATCTGTAGCCTCTAATGATAAAGTCTGATGATTACTGAGTGCTGTTAGATACAGTAAGATACGAAAATAATTGGTAAAGTAAATGAAATGTCGCCTCGAAAGATTGCAGGTGTAAAAACACTGACTAGCACCAAAATGTGCTCAAATCGGAAGATTTATCGAAGACTGGGCATATTAGAATCATCCGTAAGGTGTATAAAGAAGAAAATTGATTTAGTGAGGAATTAGTCCCTCAAAGGAAGAACGGGTGTGACAGAAGACTAATAGTTTCAGCAATACCTGAGCGCTCCTTGAAGAAGAAATGGTGTGGGGACTGGTTCGCTTGTACAAAAGAAATTAAAATAAAACTGGAACACGGTGGAGTTATAGCATCTGAAAGAAATGTAAGACGCAAACTTCCACAAATGAAATTCAAGGCTCGTAGGCCTGCCTGAAAGTCAAAATTAACTGCTGCTATGATGTCAAAACGTCCTGCACGGGAAAAGGAGCTCAAGCATCGAGATTTGGATTTCTGGAAATCGGTGAGTATCATTAAATTACACAGTGTTTGCCTCCATAGAGCAGAAATAAATAAATTTTCTGAGTTCAAGGCCAATCCTACAGCAAATCTTAATCTCTTTTTCATTTCGTTTCAGGTTTGCTTTAATGATGAGTCCACATCTGAAATTTTGGTAAACAAATCTTAGCTTGTGCGAAGGCGCCCTACTGAAAAATACCATCCCGACTGTATTGTGCATATAGTGAAACATCCCACCAAAGTCGTGATACGGTCTGCCATCAGTGGCAAAGGCAATGGACGCCTGTAGTTGGTTGAGGGAACAATGCGGCAAGACCAGCACAAGGAGATGTTGAGAAGGAGGCTACTACCGCAAATAAAAGACTGGTCCCCTAAACGACAACAATTTGTGTTTATGCACAACGGAGCTCGATGCCACAGAATACCTTCAGTAAAAATCTCTTAGCAGCAAGAAAACGTCTCTTAGTCACCCTGGCCAGGTAATTGACATGAACGCAGTTGAAAATGTTTGGGAGCTGGTGAAATGGAAATGGCAGAGGAAACAATGACCACAAAAATTTGTCTCATTGGAAGGATTATTCACTTCTGGTATCACCCACGGATGCAGGACACTGTACAAGCCCGTATTAGCTGTAGGTCAAGGCGAATTGAAGCATTAATAGCTGCTAAAGGCGGCGTGACAAAGTATTAAAAAGTTAGGCCTAGTTTCGTTTGTTGGACATTTTTTGAAAACAACACTTAATATTAAAGCTGTGTGGTTTATCAGTTATTAGTCATCCGTAATGTTTAAAGAAATTTGGACTGATCAAAGTAATCTTTGTAGCTTTTTGTGCCTCCAGTAATGTTAAAAACTCAAGGTACACGTCTAATAACGTGGACAGGGATTGTAATATATTTTGGTTTACTTCCCTCCTCCCGTTTTTGAGAAGCAAGCGACCTGCGAACAATCGACGGATCGGTTGGCTTGTCTGAGGTCTTCTCCTTGCGAGGTGAGACGTGAAAGCAAGTGCCAGTATTCCATGGCGATACCAAAGAGCACATAATGGCACATTACCAAGTTCAAATGGAGAAAAATAAATATTGTCCGAGAAATTGGTTTGCCATACTGTGACCTTACGGTTTGAACAGAGAATACTGATATGACAGGGATTCGTTAGTAGAATCAGCGTATAGGGAAGGGTCAAACGAATCAACGGTCAATGCTGGACCACATCATGTCGGCATAGTGTGTGATGAACACCACGTTATCAACGAGGAAATGCCGGACGGTTCCTCTGAAAATACCGGACGGTTCCTCTGAAAAGGGCACGCCCGATATCCTTCCCCAATCAAAGGATGTGATATGTACCTAATGACCCCGTCGTCGACGGAAACCTCATAATCTTCCATCCTTCTTTTTGCCAATTGTCTAAATGATCGTAGCCCAATGAAGGATCCAGATGTAACACAACCTCGGATTCGGGAAAGATAGGGAAGATAATCGGCCGTGCCCTTTGAATCCCGGCATTTCCTTCAGGTGATATAATGAAACAATAGAAAAGTAAAATCTGGATGGATGTCGTGGATTTGCAGCTCCGTTCTTCCGAATGTGAGTCCAATGCTTACCACTAGGCCACCTCGCTCGCTTGTACCACCTGAACGTCCTGGATCCTCAGTGTCAGAGATCATACCCAGTTCAGTAACCTTAATCATTTGCACATTGTCACGTACTTTATCTGTGATGCCACTTGCATTATCGTTCCACAAATAGTTCTTTTAAGTAAGGTTAGTAGTAATGCATGAAAATTTCGTCTGCAGGCAATATTTCCATTCTTTTGATACTGATTTAAGGAAAAGAAAAAAATTGTTCTCGGATAGATAAAGCTCTTCAGAGTAGAATAAATGTGCTGTGAACTTGATATGCTTGTCCAGTTGTTAACATCTGACTTATCATTACCGCTAAAAATGATGTACGATTGTCTATTTCTCTCTTTTAGTTTACTTTATTACTTCTGCTTTCTAGACTCTGCGTAATTTTTTTCATGCTTCCTGACAGTTGTGTCTATTGTATAAGGGAGTATACTTTAACTGCACTTCTGGGTAACTTTTAATTTCAGTCTATGAACGCTAAGTAGGGGCTTTTACTTTCTCCGCCTGCTCAGTGGTCACTATTCCAGGTAATTAATTTTCTACTGTTTGCTTTTGAAAAGGTGATAGCTCTGCTATTATACCTCACGTTATGTTTGAACTACGTATGTAACTTTTTTGGTTTTTCATTAAAGGCACCCCTTTTCTACAGACAATTAAATTAGTTTCTAAAAGGTGTAACCCAATATTGTAATCATTCGTTTTGTGACTCTAAATATATCGTCTGCAGACGTAAGGTAAGGTATTATTTTAAAGTATACGTTTGTTACTTTTCTGCACGTGAACTCATCCTCTTAATCCGTGTTTATCGTTATTTTCAATGTATGCTGAGGAGAATGACACAGGAGGTACCATAATGGAAGAATATTAGTGAAACCATGAGCGTTTAAATAAACCAGAGCGTGTTTCCTCACATTTCTTGTAAATTCTTACTTAAAACGTCTCTACACCAACTTATGGGTGCATTCCATCCCAAAGGAAAATCTCTTTTGAAGTCATAAAAAGTTTTTCTCTTCGTGTAATTTTACTGCGAATAGAGAATATACCAAAGCAATGTGTCATTAGGAACCGTTCAACTATAAGTGTCATGTGGGTTTGTTCAAATTCAAATGGTTCTGAGCACTATGGGACTTAACATCTGAGGTCATCAGTCCCCTAGAACTTAGAACTACTTAAACCTACCTAAGCTAAGGACATCACACACATCTATGCCCGAGGCAGGATTCGAACCTGCGACCGTAGCGGTCGCGCGGATCGAGGATCGAGATTGAAGCGCCTAGAACCGCTCGGCCACAGCGGCCGGCTGTGGGTTTGTTCTTCGATGCTTTCTACATAGGTAAATTACCTGTTTATATATTTATTCGAATTCAATAAAAAAGGAAGTAACAAAAATGTATGTTAAAGCTCAAGGGTCTTCACCTATCCTCTAAATAGCTAGACGTAACGCACTTAACATTACCAGTAATGAGAGACACCATTGAACAGTTGATTATCTCAGTCCGCCGCAGCTTCGCGCATCGGTTCTAACATAACTGCTAACTTTGCAGAAAGATTTTGCATAAAATTCCAGGGACCGTTATCGGTATTTTGCTCGATTCTTTCTGCAATATGGCAGCCAGCTCAGTAGCAATTTTGGGGCAGCCTGGCCCGATCTGTGACCATTTTCACTCATTTCAAAGATACTTAGTTACGGCAGTCTCATTGACTTCCATTCCATCAGTGTACTTGGGTATGGCTTTCCCTTTTTGTATAAAAGTATGGTAACAAGACTACAGAAGATAAAACCCCGTAAATTTATGACTTCCCCAGTAAATTTCACAGAGGTAATGATTTACTTCGTAAGTTACTTTCCTATACATTCGTCACATTAATATATATTCAACGGACAGTCAGACCTCCATTGTTTCAGGATCCACAGATGACGTGTTTCGCAACATTTTAAATGGTGCTTATATATGTACGGCAGGTTGCTCATAGAATCCACGAGCAAAGACTTCTTGAGGAATGGTACTAGTAGTAGTAGTAGCATTACTACCACATAAAAATCAAAAGACTCTGCCTATAGATTCTTATTAAACTTGCTGGTTTGATTTCGACATACGTTGAAAGCACTGACGATTTCTACCTTTCAGTATGTTTGCGTTTTCTGGGCGAGGATGTTCTTTTGTAACTCCTCGGAGTTTCCTTTTCGCAACACTAAATCGTCCCAAAGCTCCCGGACTGACAAAATCGGTATACATGTGTTGGTGTCTCTTACAGACGCACGTGGTATCCGTCCATTTCGACTTCTGTAGTTAGTCAGGGTTTTCACTGGGTGCCCACTGATTTAATGCGTGGTTATTTGGCCATGGAAATAATCTGTTTCCTTCCAGGGGGTGAATGGCCAGTAATTACACGCTCAAGTATATTTCACCGTGTAGGTATCTTACTCAAATAGGACAAAAATTGAATCTGAATCTCCATACTTGGCGGTTGAGTGTGGTGGTAGTGATGGCATTCAGACATACACTCCTGGTACAGTGCTAATGGTGATTCTCTGTTGTTGTCTTCATTTGTTGAGTCCATTGATTACAGAAGTGTTGTTGTTTAGTGTATATGAGTGAAATGAGTGTTTGCGAAGATTTACCTTGTTTTGAATGCATGCAAATGCGAATGAAAAGGGTGGAGTGGAACGCTATTTTAAATAATTGCCTACACCCCTTGAAGAACATCAAAAGGGATTTCATCGTAAAGACCTTCTACAACGGACGTGTCACTACCCACGATGCACCACGTCATCATTCCACAGAACTTTAACATGAAATCTGAAATTTAATCAAAGAAATGTACAAGCGACCTGCCAGTCGGAAACTGTTTATCTCCACCACATATATACACTCCTGGAAATGGAAAAAAGAACACATTGACACCGGTGTGTCAGACCCACCATACTTGCTCCGGACACTGCGAGAGGGCTGTACAAGCAATGATCACACGCACGGCACAGCGGACACACCAGGAACCGCGGTGTTGGCCGTCGAATGGCGCTAACTGCGCAGCATTTGTGCACCGCCGCCGTCAGTGTCAGCCAGTTTGCCGTGGCATACGGAGCTCCATCGCAGTCTTTAACACTGGTAGCATGCCGCGACAGCGTGGACGTGAACCGTATGTGCAGTTGACGGACTTTGAGCGAGGGCGTATAGTGGGCATGCGGGAGGCCGGGTGGACGTACCGCCGAATTGCTCAACACGTGGGGCGTGAGGTCTCCACAGTACATCGATGTTGTCGCCAGTGGTCGGCGGAAGGTGCACGTGCCCGTCGACGTGGGACCGGACCGCAGCGACGCACGGATGCACGCCAAGACCGTAGGATCCTACGCAGTGCCGTAGGGGACCGCACCGCCACTTCCCAGCAAATTAGGGACACTGTTGCTCCTGGGGTATCGGCGAGGACCATTCGCAACCGTCTCCATGAAGCTGGGCTACGGTCCCGCACACCGTTAGGCCGTCTTCCGCTCACGCCCCAACATCGTGCAGCCCGCCTCCAGTGGTGTCGCGACAGGCGTGAATGGAGGGACGAATGGAGACGTGTCGTCTTCAGCGATGAGAGTCGCTTCTGCCTTGGTGCCAATGATGGTCGTATGCGTGTTTGGCGCCGTGCAGGTGAGCGCCACAATCAGGACTGCATACGACCGAGGCACACAGGGCCAACACCCGGCATCATGGTGTGGGGAGCGATCTCCTACACTGGCTGTACACCACTGGTGATCGTCGAGGGGACACTGAATAGTGCACGGTAAGTAGTAGAGAATTGAGAGACCTGGACCATTTTTCATATAATCAAAAAATCACAATAAATCAAACATTTCTCGTAATTCACACACAAAAATCAGAAATAAATCGATTTTTTTTATACTTCCAAAAAATCCCTATTTCTGGTCCAGCCAAGCCTGCACGAAAAATCGCGAAATAAAAGAAAACAAGAAAATTAATTAAAAATAACATCAAAAACCTTAAAAAGTCATCCATTTAATCAAAATTTGAAAAATTACCCTGCACAAGCCTGCATCAGCCTGAACGAGCCTGCACAAGTAAATATATAAGTAAATGAACATCATTGATTCATTCATTGGATAAAAGTATATCATGCATTGGTTTACCAGTTTTCGTTTCTTTTAAACCTTTATATGTGAAGAAAATATTTTTTTCATCATTCACTGCTTTCAGAGTATGTTTGTCAAATATCTTAACATATCTGTCTGGTAATGTAATTTTAAATTGTCCATCTAGGATACACTTAACTTTCTTTCCAAAGTTAGTATCAGAAATTTCAAAGTTAGATGCTTTATACTTTCTATTAATCTCACGTTCATTCAGTTTTATAAACTCATATGAGTTGTTTAACTTAGCGAACAATTGATTATTCATTTTTGTTTGTATTTATATAGGAAAAATTTATTAAATATTTATTAACAAATTTCTTTCTTAATAAATGCTGGAAAAAAGTCCACTGTCAGTGAAGGTGTGTAATAAATGTGGTGAGACCAAGAGCTTGGACTATTTCTATAGAAATATGAATACAAAAGATAAACGTTCCACTGCATGTAAAACTTGTTCAGATGAGATACATAAAGAATACTGCAGAAATAATAGAGAAAAAGTTCGAGCATATTTTCATAACTATGTAGACAGACATCCAGAAAGGTATGCAATCGCGAATAATGAAAAGCAAAAAAGATACCATGAAAATAAGGAAAAATTGCTTGAGAAAGTTCCTTGTGAGTGTGGTAAATATATATGTAAAACATATCTCAAAAAACATCAACAAACAGGTGTCCATATGGAGAGGCTCAAGAATATGGAGAAAATCAAGAATATGGAGAACACTAAAGTTATTGAATAATTATTTGAATAAATTTTCCCCTAATAAATGGAGCTCAGAATCTCAACACTATGAGAGTTGTTGATCTTAGACCTCTAGCTAGGTCTCTTGGTATAAGAGGATATTATAAAATGACAAAAGATGAATTAATCAGAACTATTGCTAGACATTATTATAATGTTAACCAAGTTAAGAAAGTAAATTTTGATACTCTACCATTTCTTGATGCAGATATAAAAGAAGAATATAAAGCAGAATCGAAAGATCTGAAGAATATATTTCCATTCTCTACAGATGTATTTCAAGAGCCATCAAAGAAAGATCTGAAGAATATATTTCCATTCTCTACAGATATATTTCAAACAACAGCAAAGAAGGAGTTGAAGAAAATATTCCCCTTCTCAACAAATGTATTTGAAAAGCCTAGAACAAGAAATACCAACAGGAGTTATTCTGTTGAGAAAGCTTTTTCAAACAGATTGCAAACCATCAATATTGAAAATACTAACAAGTTGATAGATCCAAGGTAGTTCCTTACTTCTGTTGAAAAGGATGTGTTTCAATTAATAAAAGATAATTTAAAGATCCACAATGGCTTAAAAGTGAATATGCAATTATTCTGTGAATTTAAACTACCCAACAACAATAAAACTCAAACATTTAAATTTCAGTCATACAATCATACAATTACTCATGAGAAAGATATTAACAAATTTTTAAAGAATTCAAAAAGAGAACTGTTACCAAAGCTAACAGAGTTTCAAGCAAGAGGCTCAGGATGGACCTTAGAAAGAGTTATTGGATTACAAATAGCAATTAACAGATATAATCCTCTAAGAGGATCATCTTATATTGAACTGCCAGAGGAAATAAAAAATAAAAAAGCGTGTATTAATGTGAAAAATAATGACCAAAAATGTTTTCTTTGGGCTATTAAATCAGCATTATTCCCTGCAAATGATCATGTAGATAGACTTTCAAAATATAAAAAAGTTGGACTTGAAATTGATGAAAAACTAAGTAAATTCCAGTATCCAATTAAAATAGAAGACATTAAAAAGATAGAAAATGTTCTGAATATCTCATTTAATGTATATTCTTTTAATGATGGATATTCCATCTATCCACTAAAACTGACAGGAAATAAAAGAGATAAACATATTAACTTACTATATTTTAAAGAAAAAGACAATGGACATAATTGTTGGATTAAAGACTTATCAAAATTAGCATCAATGCAGATTACAAAGCACAATGGTCATAAATTTATTTGTGATATGTGTTTACTCCACTTCAATTCTGAAGGAAAATTGAAAAAACATGTTCCAGATTGCTTAGTAAATAAACCGGTTAAAGTAGAACTACCATCTAAAGGAGACACAATCACATTTGAAAATTACAAGAATAAAATGAAAGTTCCTTTTGTCATATATGCAGACTTTGAGAGCTTGTTAAATAAAATTGACACATGTCAACCAAATCCAGATGAATCATATACAATGAAGTATCAGAAACATGAACCATGTGGATTCTGCTATTATATAAAGTATGCTAATGGACATTATAAAGATCCGGTTGTATATAGAGGGCCAGATGCAAAAAGCAAATTCATTGAGATGATTAAGAAAGAAGTGGAGGTGATAGGTGATATTTATTCTGAAAAAGAACCAATGAAACCACTAACAACAGATGAAAGAAAAGCATATTCTAAAGCAAAGATATGTCATATCTGTGAAGGTAAATTAAGTGAATTACCTCCTTTATTGATGAGATTAAAACATTCTATAGAAAATAAAATAAAACACATTAATGGTCAATTGGAGTCATTAAGGAAAAGAAATATAGATGAAAGTAATGAGAAGGTACAAAGATATAAAAACTCATTATAATATAATAATAAGCAATTATAAACTTTCAATGATAATGCAGAAGGTAATATTAAAAAAGTTCATGATCATGATCATTTAACTGGTTTATTCAGAGGTGCTGCGCATAGTTACTGTAACCTACGATATCAGTTACCAAGATTTGTCCCCATTTATCTCCACAATCTCTCAGGATATGATTCACATTTATTTGTAAAAGAACTTGGATATGATGAGAAACCTATAGATCTGATTCCAAATAATGAAGAAAAATACATAAGCTTTGGCAAATGTACTGAAAATATAAAGATGAAGTTCTTAGATTCATTCAGATTCATGGCTTCTTCTTTAGATAAACTCTCATCCAATTTGAAGAAAGATCAAATGGAAAATACCAAAAAGTTCTTTCCAGAAGGTAAAGTGGATCTGGTTATCAGAAAAGGTGTTTATCCATACGATTACATGGACAGCTGGAAAAGATTTGAAGAAACACAACTACCATCAAAAACTGAATTCTATAGTAAACTGAGTGATTGTGACATAAGTGATGAAGATTATGAACATGCGAAATTAGTTTGGGAAAAGTTTAATATCAAAAATCTTGGAGAATACCACGACTTATATCTAAAAACTGATGTTCTATTACTAGCTGATGTATTTGAAAACTTTAGAGAAACATGCATGAAAGCATATAGTTTGGATCCAGCATGGTACTACACAGCACCAGGATTAAGTTGGGATGCAATGCTGAAAATGACTAAACAACCACTTGATTTATTACATGATTATGATATGATATTGATAACTGAGAAAGGAATTAGAGGTGAAATATCACAATGCTGTAAGAGATATGTAAAAGCAAATAACAAATATATAAAAGATTTTGATAAAGAAAAGGACTCAAATTATTTAATGTATCTTGATGCTAATAATCTATATGGATGGGCAATGTCACAATATTTACCTTATGGTGAATTTGAATGGTTGAATTATCCTCAATTTTATGTAAACCATTGGAGAAAAAACATTATGAAAATGGAAGATAATTCTGAATATGGGTACATTCTTGAAGTGGATTTAGAATATCCAGAAGAATTACATGATGAACATAAAGATCTTCCACTTGCTCCAGAAAATAAAATTATTCCAGGAACAAAAGAGTCAAAACTAATAACAACATTACAATACAAAATGAAATATGTGATACATTACAGAAATTTAAAACAGTATTTAAAACAGGGGATAAAGATGACAAAGATTCATAGAATTCTCAAATTTAACCAGTCAGATTGGTTAAAGAAATACATAGATTTGAATACTCAAATGAGAACTAAGGCAACAAATGATTTTGAAAAAGATTTCTATAAACTGATGAATAACTCAGTGTTTGGGAAAACGATGGAGAATATAAGGAACAGAGTGGATATAAAGTTAGTATCTGATGCTGAAGTATGTGATATATTAATAGCTAAACCAAATTTCAAGTCTAGAACAATATTCAATGAAAAATTGGTTGCAATACACATGCAGAAGATAAAAATACAGTTCAATAAGCCAATATATGTGGGTATGAGTATCTTAGATTTATCAAAAGAGTTGATGTATGATTTCCATTACAATATTATGAAACCTAAATATGGGGATAATATTGAACTGTGTTATCAAGACACTGACTCATTCATATATAACATAAAAACTGAAGATTTCTACAAAGATATGAAAGATATGGTTGAACTATTTGATACAAGTGACTATCCAAAAGATAACCAGTATAGCATACCACAAGTGAATAAGAAAGTTTTGGGTAAAATGAAAGATGAATGTAGTGGAAAAATTATGACAGAATTTGTAGGGTTAAGAGCTAAAATGTATGCCTACAAAGTGGATGAGAAAGAGAATAAAAAGTCAAAAGGTGTCAAAAAATGTATAGTAAAAAATAAAGTAACGTTAGACGATTATAAAGATTGCCTCTTCAATAATAAGGAGCAGTATAGATCAATGAATTTAATTAGAAGTGAGAAACATGAAATATATACTGTGGAAGTGAATAAAAAGGCTCTAAGCCCACATGACAATAAGAGAATTGTTTTAGAAAATAAAATAGATACATTACCATATGGTCATTATAGTAAATCAACAACATAAATGACATTAGTTGAAATTCTCTAATTGATTAAGTGATTCTTTCAAATTGCTTATGATATCCAACATCTTGGAAGTAGATTTTGAACAATCTATTCCAAATAATGAAAGATAAAATTTACCTGCTCTAAGAACAGAATTTGTAAATTCACTATACTCATAGAATGTTTTATCTTTAATAAAGTATAATAATCCATTTGTATATCTGAAACTAGATTCTATACCTGGAGGTATTCCTGAAAATTCTTTTGTAATACGTCCATATTTTTTACTTATTCCCTTACATTCATCAATTTCTACATAATAAACATCATCAAAAAATATAAAGCTTTTACCAGAATATGTGTTCACAGCTGAATGTAGAATTACATTTTTTCGTAATGAAAGAGATGTTAAAGATGTTGGATAACCAAATTTTAACCTAAAAGAGGGTATTTCCATTATATACAGTTTGTTGTCAATGAATAAAATAACATCTCCAGATGGTCTTTGATATGCAGCAGTTATATTGTTAAATCCTTTTGGAAGAAATGTTAACCAATCACTTATAAGTTGTGGTTTAGTGCGAACATCTAAATTATCCAAATCCATTATCCAAACCCATTTCTCATAGTAAATATATAGGACCTGATCGACAATCAGAAAGTTTTTAATTTTATTATTCAGCTTACATAATTCTGGAGGATCTAAATCTTTTTCTTCATCATCAGTCTCCTCATCTTCCTCATCATCATCATCTCCTACAACTGGTTTCCCATATAAGCTTTGTACTACAAGAATATCATCTTTACTTAATTCAATATTGGAACTGTTATATAATGGATACATGATTGAGGTATTTTCTGCTGAATGAGGAATTCCTAATGTATGACCAATTTCATGAACTAAAACTGCATAAAAGTTTATCTTCTCTTTTGGAGTATTTGTATCAATCTCAAAGTACCAATCTTCATCTTGATCCATATGGATTTCTACAACATCATTATTAGAATTTGGGTAATTTGCATGAGCCAGTACACCTGATTTACCATCAAATCGTTTAGGACAATAATGTTGTCCACTTGATTCTTTCCTATGCAAACGTCTCTTATTTGAAATGATGATGTCATAATTTGAACTATTTTCTTCAAAA